>NC_091233.1:333993-438025 GCF_040958095.1 Procambarus clarkii | reverse complement strand
AAATGTAAAGTTCTGAGGTTAGGTAATGATGATAGAGTTACAAGATACGAGCTAGATGGTGTTGTGATTGCGAAGTCGGATTGCGAAAGGGATCTGGGAGTTATGATTAGTAAAAATTTAAAACAAAAGGATCAATGCATAAATGTTCGTAATAAGGCAAATCGGACACTTGGATTTATTAATCGCAGCGTTAGTAACAAGACACCTGGTGTGGTTCTCAAGCTATATCTTGCTCTAGTTAGGCCCCATTTAGATTATGCAGTTCAGTTTTGGTCGCCATATTATAGAATGGATATAAATTCACTTGAACGTGTCCAGCGTAGGATGACTAAGTTAATTCCCCAAATTAGAAATCTTTCATATGAAGAAAGATTAACAAAGCTTAAGTTGCATTCACTGGAAAGGCGAAGAGTTAGGGGGTGACATGATGGAGCTGCCTCGTATGGGCCAATAGGCCTTCTGCAGTTACCTTTGTTCTTATGTTCTTATGATAGAGGTTTACAAGTGGATGAATGGACATAACCGGGGGGATATTAATAGGGTATTAAAAGTATCAACACAGGACAGAACACGAAACAATGGATATAAATTGGATAAGTTTAGATTTAGGAAAGACTTGGGTAAATACTGGTTCAGTAACAGGGTTGTTGATTTGTGGAACCAATTGCCGCGTAACATTGTGGAGGTGGGGTCCCTCGATTGTTTCAAGCACGGGTTGGACAAGTATATGAGTGGGATTGGGTGGTTATAGAATAGGAGCTGCCTCGTATGGGCCAATAGGCCTTCTGCAGTTACCTTTGTTCTTATGTTCTTATGTTCTTATGTCACTCTTACTCTCTGTCACTCTTACTCTGTCACTCTTACTCTCTGTCACTCTTACTCTCTGTCACTCTTACTCTCTGTCACTCTTACTCTCTGTCACTCTTACTCTCTGTCACTCTTACTCTCTGTCACTCTTACTCTGTCATTCTTACTCACTCTCAGTCACCCTTACCCATTCATACTCACTCTCTCACTCTTACTCTCATACTCTTACTCTCAATTACTCTTACTCTCAATTACTCTTACTCTCAATCACTCTTACTCCCAATCACTCCTACTCCCAATCACTCCTACTCTCAATCACTCCTACTCACATTCTTACTCTTACTCCCAATCACTCTTACTCTCAATCACTCTTATTCTCATTCTTACTCTTACTCTTACTCCCAATCACTCTTACTCCCAATCACTCTTACTCTCAATCACTCTTACTCTCAATCACTCTTACTCTCAATCACTCATAAGAACATAAGAACATAAGAACAAAGGTAACTGCAGAAGGCCTATTGGCCCATACGAGGCAGCTCCTATTCTATAACCACCCAATCCCACTCATATACTTGTCCAACCCGCGCTTGAAACAATCGAGGGACCCCACCTCCACCACGTTACGCGGCAATTGGTTCCACAAATCTACAACCCTGTTACTGAACCAGTATTTACCCAAGTCTTTCCTAAATCTAAACTTATCCAATTTATACCCATTGTTTCGTGTTCTGTCCTGTGTTGATACTTTTAATACCCTATTAATATCCCCCTTGTTATGTCCATTCACCCACTTGTAAACCTCTATCATGTCGCCCCTAACTCTTCGCCTTTCCAGTGAATGCAACTTAAGCTTTGTTAATCTTTCTTCATATGAAAGATTTCTAATTTGGGGAATTAACTTAGTCATCCTACGCTGGACACGTTCAAGTGAATTTATATCCATTCTATAATATGGCGACCAAAACTGAACTGCATAATCTAAATGGGGCCTAACTAGAGCAAGATATAGCTTGAGAACCACACCAGGTGTCTTGTTACTAACGCTGCGATTAATAAATCCAAGTGTCCGATTTGCCTTATTACGAACATTTATGCATTGATCCTTTTGTTTTAAATTCTTACTAATCATAACTCCCAGATCCCTTTCGCAATCTGACTTCGCAATCACAACACCATCTAGCTCGTATCTTGTAACTCTATCATCCTTACCTAACCTCAGAACTTTACATTTATCAGCATTAAACTGCATCTGCCAATCCTTTGACCATTTCAAAACCCTATCTAGATCAACTTGAAGTGATAGTGAGTCCTCCTCCGAATTAATTTCCCTACCGATTTTCGTATCATCGGCAAATTTGCAAATGTTGCTACCCAAACCTGAATCTAAATCATTTATATATATTATAAACAACAGAGGTCCCAGGACAGAGCCTTGAGGCACTCCACTTACAACATTTTCCCACTCTGACTTGATTCCATTTATACTAACTCTCTGTTTCCTTTGGTATAGCCATGCCCTAATCCAGCTTAATATAGCACCCCCAATACCATGAGACTCTATTTTTTTAATCAGTCTTTCATGTGGCACTGTATCAAAAGCTTTGCTAAAGTCAAGGTATACAACATCGCAATCCTTACCACTATCAACTGCCTCAACAATGCTAGAATAAAAAGATAACAAATTTGTTAAACATGAACGGCCATTTATAAAACCATGTTGCGACTCAATTATTAATTTATGTTTTTCAAGATGAAGACGAATTTTATTTGCTATTATAGATTCGAGTAACTTTCCCACAATAGACGTTAGGCTAATTGGTCGATAGTTAGACGCAAGTGATCTATCTCCTTTCTTAAAAACTGGTATCACATTAGCAACTTTCCAAAACTCTGGCACTCTGCCTGACTCTATTGATTTATTAAATATGGTTGACAGTGGGTCACAAAGCTCCTCTTTGCATTCTTTAAGCACCCTAGCAAACACTTCATCCGGCCCTGGGGATTTGTTTGGTTTGAGTTTTACTATTTGTTTAAGAACATCCTCCCTGGTAACTGCTAAACTCGTCAACCTGTCCTCGTCCCCACCCACATAGACTTGTTCGGCTGAAGGCATATTGTTAAGTTCCTCTTTAGTAAATACAGATACAAAATATTTATTAAAAATACTACTCATCTCTTCATCACTATCTGTTATTTGACCTGTCTCAGTTTTTTAATGGACCTATCCTTTCCCTAGTCTTAGTACGATATAACTGAAAAAACCCTTTAGGATTTGTCTTTGCTTGCCCTGCTATGCGAACTTCATAGTTTCTTTTTGCTTTCCTTATCTCTTTTTTAACATTTCTAACCAGTTGTACGAATTCCTGTTCTAAAGTGACCTCCCCATTTTTAATCCTTTTGTACCAAGCTCTCTTTTTACCTATAAGGTTCTTCAAATTCTTTGTTATCCACTTTGGGTCATTAGTATACGATCTATTCAATTTGTATGGTATACTACGTTCCTGTGCTTTGTTTAGAATATTCTTAAATAAGTTATATATTGAATCCACATCGAAATCCCCATTTAAGTCACCTATCGCTGGGTTCATGTCTCGCTCCAAGACCGGCCCACACCCCATACCCAAGCCTTTCCAATCAATTTGACCCAAAAAATTTCTTAGGCTATTAAAATCAGCTTTTCGAAAATCTGGCACTTTAACAGAATTTTCTCCTACTGGTCTATTCCATTCTATGCTAAATCTGATTTCTTTGTGATCACTGCTCCCTAGCTCACTCCCTATTTCGATGTCATTAATTTGCGTTTCCCTGTTAGTTAACACTAAATCTAAAATATTATTTTCCCGTGTTGGTTCCTTAATGTGTTGCGTAAGAAAGCAATCGTCAATTAATTCTAGAAAATCTTCTGCTTCACTATTCCCTGTTTTGTTCAACCAGTTTATTCCGCTAAAATTAAAGTCACCCATGACATAAATACTGTTAGATCTAGATGCTCTAGATATTTCATCCCATAGATGCTTTGCTTCCATTCTGTCTAAATTTGGTGGCCTATATATTACTCCTATTATAATATTATTAGCTTTTTCGTTTAATTCAATCCAAATAGTTTCTGTGTGTGGCTCTGTTTTGATTCCCTCTTTGAGACTACATTTCAAATTGTCCCTAACATATATGGCTACTCCACCTCCTCGTCTAATATATCTATCTGTGTGAAATAGTTTAAATCCATATATTTGATATTCAGCTAATAGTTCTCTATTTTCTACATTCATCCACGTTTCGGTAAGTGCAATAATATCTATTTTTTCTGTGCAGACAAGAGCATTTAATTCGTTAATTTTATTTCTTAGACTTCTACTGTTAGTGTAATATACCCTAAGTGAATTGTTATTTTGCGGATCTTCTCTTTCCCTGGTCGTTTTGCCAATTCCTTTCTCCCACAAACACATACTTTTATTACCTCCTTCCTCCAAATCAATTCCCATACCACTATCTACTAACAGTTTAAACCCAAACAAACACCTCTAACCACTTCTTCTAACGAGTTCGCAACAGCAACAACCCCAGCTCTCGATAGATGCACCCCATCACGAGCATACATTTCATTTTTTCCATAGAAGTGTTCCCAGTTGTCTATGAAAGATATTGCATTTGATTTGCAATATCTTTCCAGCCGGCAATTGACACCAAGTGCCCTCGATATCCATTCATTTCCCACTCCCTTTCTTGGAAGAATGCCACATATGATCGGGATTCCTCCCTTGCTCCTAACTAACTCTATGGCTGTTTTATACCTCTGAATCAGTTCCTCACTCCTAACTCGACCAACATCATTTCCTCCCACGCTAATGCAAATAATGGGATTGTTCCCATTACCAGCCATAATATCATTCATGTTGTTTATAATATCACCAATGCCAGCTCCGGGATAGCAAACCCTTAACCTGTTCCCCCTATCTCTAGCACAAAACGTTCTATCCAAATACCTTATCTGGGAATCTCCCACAACTAATGTTTGCTTAGGTACTTCCTTTACCCTCTGAGGGGCCTGCGCTTCCTTTCTCTTCGTTGCTTTCCCTTTTGCGCGATCCACAGTCTCTCCACAGCACTCGTCCTCCAAAACGTCAAATGAATTAGAGGTTGCTATGGCGTTTGAAGGCGGCTTTATCAAAGTCTTCTTAAGGCCCCTGTCTTTCACAACTCTCCAAGACTTATAATAGGAGTAATATATAGGCCACCAAATTTAGACAGAATGGAAGCAAAGCATCTATGGGATGAAATATCTAGAGCATCTAGATCTAACAGTATTTATGTCATGGGTGACTTTAATTTTAGCGGAATAAACTGGTTGAACAAAACAGGGAATAGTGAAGCAGAAGATTTTCTAGAATTAATTGACGATTGCTTTCTTACGCAACACATTAAGGAACCAACACGGGAAAATAATATTTTAGATTTAGTGTTAACTAACAGGGAAACGCAAATTAATGACATCGAAATAGGGAGTGAGCTAGGGAGCAGTGATCACAAAGAAATCAGATTTAGCATAGAATGGAATAGACCAGTAGGAGAAAATTCTGTTAAAGTGCCAGATTTTCGAAAAGCTGATTTTAATAGCCTAAGAAATTTTTTGGGTCAAATTGATTGGAAAGGCTTGGGTATGGGGTGTGGGCCGGTCTTGGAGCGAGACATGAACCCAGCGATAGGTGACTTAAATGGGGATTTCGATGTGGATTCAATATATAACTTATTTAAGAATATTCTAAACAAAGCACAGGAACGTAGTATACCATACAAATTGAATAGATCGTATACTAATGACCCAAAGTGGATAACAAAGAATTTGAAGAACCTTATAGGTAAAAAGAGAGCTTGGTACAAAAGGATTAAAAATGGGGAGGTCACTTTAGAACAGGAATTCGTACAACTGGTTAGAAATGTTAAAAAAGAGATAAGGAAAGCAAAAAGGAACTATGAAGTTCGCATAGCAGGGCAAGCAAAGACAAATCCTAAAGGGTTTTTTCAGTTATATCGTACTAAGACTAGGGAAAGGATAGGTCCATTAAAAACTGAGACAGGTCAAATAACAGATAGTGATGAAGAGATGAGTAGTATTTTTAATAAATATTTTGTATCTGTATTTACTAAAGAGGAACTTAACAATATGCCTTCAGCCGAACAAGTCTATGTGGGTGGGGACGAGGACAGGTTGACGAGTTTAGCAGTTACCAGGGAGGATGTTCTTAAACAAATAGTAAAACTCAAACCAAACAAATCCCCAGGGCCGGATGAAGTGTTTGCTAGGGTGCTTAAAGAATGCAAAGAGGAGCTTTGTGACCCACTGTCAACCATATTTAATAAATCAATAGAGTCAGGCAGAGTGCCAGAGTTTTGGAAAGTTGCTAATGTGATACCAGTTTTTAAGAAAGGAGATAGATCACTTGCGTCTAACTATCGACCAATTAGCCTAACGTCTATTGTGGGAAAGTTACTCGAATCTATAATAGCAAATAAAATTCGTCTTCATCTTGAAAAACATAAATTAATAATTGAGTCGCAACATGGTTTTATAAATGGCCGTTCATGTTTAACAAATTTGTTATCTTTTTATTCTAGCATTGTTGAGGCAGTTGATAGTGGTAAGGATTGCGATGTTGTATACCTTGACTTTAGCAAAGCTTTTGATACAGTGCCACATGAAAGACTGATTAAAAAAATAGAGTCTCATGGTATTGGGGGTGCTATATTAAGCTGGATTAGGGAATGGCTATACCAAAGGAAACAGAGAGTTAGTATAAATGGAATCAAGTCAGAGTGGGAAAATGTTGTAAGTGGAGTGCCTCAAGGCTCTGTCCTGGGACCTCTGTTGTTTATAATATATATAAATGATTTAGATTCAGGTTTGAGTAGCAACATTTGCAAATTTGCCGATGATACGAAAATCGGTAGGGAAATTAATTCGGAGGAGGACTCACTATCACTTCAATTTGATCTAGATAGGGTTTTGAAATGGTCAAAGGATTGGCAGATGCAGTTTAATGCTGATAAATGTAAAGTTCTGAGGTTAGGTAATGATGATAGAGTTACAAGATACGAGCTAGATGGTGTTGTGATTGCGAAGTCGGATTGCGAAAGGGATCTGGGAGTTATGATTAGTAAGAATTTAAAACAAAAGGATCAATGCATAAATGTTCGTAATAAGGCAAATCGGACACTTGGATTTATTAATCGCAGCGTTAGTAACAAGACACCTGGTGTGGTTCTCAAGCTATATCTTGCTCTAGTTAGGCCCCATTTAGATTATGCAGTTCAGTTTTGGTCGCCATATTATAGAATGGATATAAATTCACTTGAACGAGTCCAGCGTAGGATGACTAAGTTAATTCCCCAAATTAGAAATCTTTCATATGAAGAAAGATTAACAAAGCTTAAGTTGCATTCACTGGAAAGGCGAAGAGTTAGGGGTGACATGATAGAGGTTTACAAGTGGATGAATGGACATAACCGGGGGGATATTAATAGGGTATTAAAAGTATCAACACAGGACAGAACACGAAACAATGGATATAAATTGGATAAGTTTAGATTTAGGAAAGACTTGGGTAAATACTGGTTCAGTAACAGGGTTGTTGATTTGTGGAACCAATTGCCGCGTAACATTGTGGAGGTGGGGTCCCTCGATTGTTTCAAGCACGGGTTGGACAAGTATATGAGTGGGATTGGGTGGTTATAGAATAGGAGCTGCCTCGTATGGGCCAATAGGCCTTCTGCAGTTACCTTTGTTCTTATGTTCTTATGTTCTTAAGACGAGGTCCCTTTACTGCTGGTCTCCTCCTTCGTTACTTCTCGTTGTTCTTTAAGCTGACGCACCTCCTCCCGCAGAAAGTCCAACTCTGTCCTCAGGGCTCCCACTAGAGTCACCAGGTCCTTAACTACAACTTCCATATTGCTATGATAATATAACAACACTCAGGAGCTCCGGTTAACACAACCTCTCACTGTGAATTCACCTGACCGACTGACTCTCACTTACTCTTATCCACTCTTACTCTCACCACTCTTACTCTCATTCTTACTCTTACTCACTCTTACTCTCAATCACTCTTATTCTCATTCTTACTCCTACTCCCAATCACTCTTACTCCCAATCACTCTTACTCTCAATCACTCTTACTCCCAATCACTCTTACTCTCAATCACTCTTACTCTCAATCACTCTTACTCTCAATCACTCTTACTCTCATTCTTACTCTTACTCACTCTTACTCTCAATCACTCTTATTCTCATTCTTACTCCTACTCCCAATCACTCTTACTCCCAATCACTCTTACTCTCAATCACTCTTACTCCCAATCACTCTTACTCTCAATCACTCTTACTCTCAATCACTTTTACTCTCAATCACTCTTACTCTCAATCACTCTTACTCTCACTAACTCTCAATCACTCTTACTCTCACTCTAACTCTCAATCACTCTTACGCACTATTACTCACTCTTTCTCTCAGTCATCCTTACTCACTCTCATACTCACTCTTACTCTGTCACTCTTACTCTCTGTCACTCTTACTCTCTGTCACTCTTACTCTCTGTCACTCTTGCTCTGTCACTCTTACTCTCTGTCACTCTTACTCTCTGTCACTCTTACTCTCTGTCACTCTTACTCTCTATCACTCTTACTCTGTCATTCTTACTCTGTCACTCTTACTCACTCTCAGTCACCCTTACCCATTCATACTCACTCTCTCACTCTTACTCTCATACTCCTACTCTCAATTACTCTTACTCTCAATCACTCTTACTCCCAATCACTCCTACTCCCAATCACTCCTACTCTCAATCACTCCTACTCTCATTCTTACTCTTACTCCCAATCACTCTTACTCTCAATCACTCTTATTCTCATTCTTACTCTTACTCTCACTCTTACTCCCAATCACTCTTACTCCCAATCACTCTTACTCTCAATCACTCTTACTCCCAATCACTCTTACTCTCAATCACTCTTACTCTCAATCACTCTTACTCTCAATCACTCTTACTCTCAATCACTCTTACTCTCAATCACTCTTACTCTCACTAACTCTCAATCACTCTTACTCTCAATCTAACTCTCAATCACTCTTACTCTCATTCTCACCCTTACTCTCAATCACTTTACTCTCACTCTTACTCATTCTGTCACCCTTACTCTCACTCTTACTCACTCTGTCACTCTTACTCTCAGTCACTCTTACTTATACTCACTCTTACTCACACTTACACACTCTCTGGCACTCTCACTCACCTTCAGTCACTCTTACTCACTCTTACCCACTCTCGCTCACTCTTACTCACTCTAGTTAATAAGAACACGCCAATATAAGACAACAAAACGTTTTCAGATTCTTTCTCACCACTTTGCAGCAACTTTTATAATTTATATAAATTATCTTAGGGAATAATACATAAATTATATATTTAAACATGATATTAGTGTTTAGTGGAATGCATAAGGAGTCAAATTGTGTTAAAAAGAGCGATTTTTAGAAAATTTGGAAAACTACTTTTTTCTGTTCATATTATAACTAAATGGATTTTAAAGGTTTCACTCAGCCAATATATATCATTCACAATTTATTAATGAATTTTACAAAAAAACACCATATATTTTATATTTAAATTTTATATTTTATATTTAAAAATTTATTTTGGGTGGTTATAGAATAGGAGCTGCCTCGTATGGGCCAATAGGCCTTCTGCAGTTACCTTTGTTCTTATGTTCTTATGTTCTTAAACATGTAAAAACTATTTGTTTTACATTTGGAAGAAAATAATTGTAGAAAAACTATTTATAATTAAACCTTTGTGTTTGGATTTTTTGAGTAAAAGTTTCTCAAAGGCTCTCCTGCACCATTCTCAATGCAAATCATTCCCACACCTATGGGAAGAGATAGGCGAACGTTGTGTAGATGATTTGTGTTTGCTGGGTCACTCTTACTCTCTGTCACTCTTACTCTGTCACTCTTACTCTCTATCACTCTTACTCTGTCACTCTTACTCTGTCACTCTTACTCTCTGTCACTCTTACTCTGTCACTCTTACTCTGTCACTCTTACTCTCTGGCACTCTTACTCTCTGTCACTCTTACTCTCTGTCACTCTTACTCTCTGTCACTCTTACTCTCTGTCACTCTTACTCTCTGTCACTCTTACTCTTTCACTCTTAAGAACATAAGAACATAAGAACAAAGGTAACTGCAGAAGGCCTATTGGCCCATACGAGGCAGCTCCTATTCTATAACCACCCAATCCCACTCATATACTTGTCCAACCCGTGCTTGAAACAATCGAGGGACCCCACCTCCACAATGTTACGCGGCAATTGGTTCCACAAATCAACAACCCTGTTACTGAACCAGTATTTACCCAAGTCTTTCCTAAATCTAAACTTATCCAATTTATATCCATTGTTTCGTGTTCTGTCCTGTGTTGATACTTTTAATACCCTATTAATATCCCCCCGGTTATGTCCATTCATCCACTTGTAAACCTCTATCATGTCACCCCTAACTCTTCGCCTTTCCAGTGAATGCAACTTAAGCTTTGTTAATCTTTCTTCATATGAAAGATTTCTAATTTGGGGAATTAACTTAGTCATCCTACGCTGGACACGTTCAAGTGAATTTATATCCATTCTATAATATGGCGACCAAAACTGAACTGCATAATCTAAATGGGGCCTAACTAGAGCAAGATATAGCTTGAGAACCACACCAGGTGTCTTGTTACTAACGCTGCGATTAATAAATCCAAGTGTCCGATTTGCCTTATTACGAACATTTATGCATTGATCCTTTTGTTTTAAATTCTTACTAATCATAACTCCCAGATCCCTTTCGCAATCCGACTTCGCAATCACAACACCATCTAGCTCGTATCTTGTAACTCTATCATCATTACCTAACCTCAGAACTTTACATTTATCAGCATTAAACTGCATCTGCCAATCCTTTGACCATTTCAAAACCCTATCTAGATCAACTTGAAGTGATAGTGAGTCCTCCTCCGAATTAATTTCCCTACCGATTTTCGTATCATCGGCAAATTTGCAAATGTTGCTACTCAAACCTGAATCTAAATCATTTATATATATTATAAACTACAGAGGTCCCAGGACAGAGCCTTGAGGCACTCCACTTACAACACTTTCCCACTCTGACTTGATTCCATTTATACTAACTCTCTGTTTCCTTTGGTATAGCCATGCTCTAATCCAGCTTAATATAGCACCCCCAATACCATGAGACTCTATTTTTTTAATCAGTCTTTCATGTGGCACTGTATCAAAAGCTTTGCTAAAGTCAAGGTATACAACATCGCAATCCTTACCACTATCAACTGCCTCAACAATGCTAGAATAAAAAGATAACAAATTTGTTAAACATGAACGGCCATTTATAAAACCATGTTGCGACTCAATTATTAATTTATGTTTTTCAAGATGAAGACGAATTTTATTTGCTATTATAGATTCGAGTAACTTTCCCACAATAGACGTTAGGCTAATTGGTCGATAGTTAGACGCAAGTGATCTATCTCCTTTCTTAAAAACTGGTATCACATTAGCAACTTTCCAAAACTCTGGCACTCTGCCTGACTCTATTGATTTATTAAATATGGTTGACAGTGGGTCACAAAGCTCCTCTTTGCATTCTTTAAGCACCCTAGCAAACACTTCATCCGGCCCTGGGGATTTGTTTGGTTTGAGTTTTACTATTTGTTTAAGAACATCCTCCCTGGTAACTGCTAAACTCGTCAACCTGTCCTCGTCCCCACCCACATAGACTTGTTCGGCTGAAGGCATATTGTTAAGTTCCTCTTTAGTAAATACAGATACAAAATATTTATTAAAAATACTACTCATCTCTTCATCACTATCTGTTATTTGACCTGTCTCAGTTTTTAATGGACCTATCCTTTCCCTAGTCTTAGTACGATATAACTGAAAAAACCCTTTAGGATTTGTCTTTGCTTGCCCTGCTATGCGAACTTCATAGTTTCTTTTTGCTTTCCTTATCTCTTTTTTAACATTTCTAACCAGTTGTACGAATTCCTGTTCTAAAGTGACCTCCCCATTTTTAATCCTTTTGTACCAAGCTCTCTTTTTACCTATAAGGTTCTTCAAATTCTTTGTTATCCACTTTGGGTCATTAGTATACGATCTATTCAATTTGTATGGTATACTACGTTCCTGTGCTTTGTTTAGAATATTCTTAAATAAGTTATATATTGAATCCACATCGAAATCCCCATTTAAGTCACCTATCGCTGGGTTCATGTCTCGCTCCAAGACCGGCCCACACCCCATACCCAAGCCTTTCCAATCAATTTGACCCAAAAAATTTCGTAGGCTATTAAAATCAGCTTTTCGAAAATCTGGCACTTTAACAGAATTTTCTCCTACTGGTCTATTCCATTCTATGCTAAATCTGATTTCTTTGTGATCACTGCTCCCTAGCTCACTCCCTATTTCGATGTCACTCTTACTCTCTGTCACTCTTACTCCCTGTCACTCTTACTCTCTGTCACTCTTACTCTGTCATTCTTACTCACTCTCAGTCACCCTTACCCATTCATACTCACTCTCTCACTCTTACTCTCATACTCTTACTCTCAATTACTCTTACTCTCAATTACTCTTACTCTCAATCACTCTTACTCCCAATCACTCCTACTCCCAATCACTCCTACTCTCAATCACTCCTACTCACATTCTTACTCTTACTCCCAATCACTCCTACTCTCAATCACTCTTATTCTCATTCCTACTCTTACTCTCACTCTTACTCTTACTCCCAATCACTCTTACTCCCAATCACTCTTACTCTCAATCACTCTTACTCTCAATCACTCTTACTCTCATTCTTACTCACTCTTACTCTCAATTACTCTTATTCTCATTCTTACTCCTACTCCCAATCACTCTTACTCCCAATCACTCTTACTCTCAATCACTCTTACTCCCAATCACTCTTACTCTCAATCACTCTTACTCTCAATCACTCTTACTCTCAATCACTCTTACTCTCATTCTTACTCTTACTCACTCTTACTCTCAATCACTCTTATTCTCATTCTTACTCCTACTCCCAATCACTCTTACTCCCAATCACTCTTACTCTCAATCACTCTTACTCCCAATCACTCTTACTCTCAATCACTCCTACTCTCAATCACTTTTACTCTCAATCACTCTTACTCTCAATCACTCTTACTCTCACTAACTCTCAATCACTCTTACTCTCACTCTAACTCTCAATCACTCTTACGCACTATTACTCACTCTTTCTCTCAGTCATCCTTACTCACTCTCATACTCACTCTTACTCTGTCACTCTTACTCTCTGTCACTCTTACTCTCTGTCACTCTTACTCTCTGTCACTCTTGCTCTCTGTCACTCTTACTCTCTGTCACTCTAACTCTCTGTCACTCTTACTCTCTGTCACTCTTACTCTCTATCACTCTTACTCTGTCATTCTTACTCTGTCACTCTTACTCACTCTCAGTCACCCTTACCCATTCATACTCACTCTCTCACTCTTACTCTCATACTCTTACTCTCAATTACTCTTACTCTCAATCACTCTTACTCCCAATCACTCCTACTCCCAATCACTCCTACTCTCAATCACTCCTACTCTCATTCTTACTCTTACTCCCAATCACTCTTACTCTCAATCGCTCTTATTCTCATTCTTACTCTCACTCTTACTCCCAATCACTCTTACTCTCAATCACTCTTACTCTCAATCACTCTTACTCCCAATCACTCTTACTCTCAATCACTCTTACTCTCAATCACTCTTACTCTCAATCACTCTTACTCTCAATCACTCTTACTCTCACTAACTCTCAATCACTCTTACTCTCACTCTAACTCTCAATCACTCTTACTCTCATACTCACCCTTACTCTCAATCACTTTACTCTCACTCTTACTCATTCTGTCACCCTTACTCTCACTCTGTCACTCTTACTCCCTGTCACTCTTACTTATACTCACTCTTACTCACACTTACACACTCTCTGGCACTCTCACTCACCTTCAGTCACTCTTACTCACTCTTACCCACTCTCGCTCACTCTTACTCACTCTAGTTAATAAGAACACGCCAATATAAGACAACAAAACGTTTTCAGATTCTTTCTCACCACTTTCCAGCAACTTTTATAATTTATATAAATTATCTTAGGGAATAATACATAAATTATATATTTAAACATGATATTAGTGTTTAGTGGAATGCATAAGGAGTCAAATTGTGTTAAAAAGAGCGATTTTTAGAAAATTTGGAAAACTACTTTTTTCTGTTCATATTATAACTAAATGGATTTTAAAGGTTTCACTCAGCCAATATATATCATTCACAATTTATTAATGAATTTTACAAAAAAACACCATAAATTTTATATTTAAACATGTAAAAACTATTTGTTTTAAATTTGGAAGAAAATAATTGTAGAAAAACTATTTATAATTAAACCTTTGTGTTTGGATTTTTTGAGTAAAAGTTTCTCAAAGGCTCTCCTGCACCATTCTCAATGCAAATCATTCCCACACCTATGGGAAGAGATAGGCGAACGTTGTGTAGATGATTTGTGTTTGCTGGGTTGCATTTTGTTTCGTACGAAAAATCATCGAATTTAGCAATATTTTGACGTTTATCATCCTCTTTTCCTTTATTTGATTTAAACAAAATATCATCGAATTAGGCAATAATTTGCCGTTTTCCACGTTTTTGTGAATTTTCAGTCCATGGGTAATAATTCATATATATACGATAAAAATGATGCAAATACATAATTGATTAGATAATAACCCTAAATACTTCATTGCAATCATCTATTTGTTTCTCGTTAAAATACTGAGTAAGATATTGAAAAGGGGAGAAGTTCGGCTTTTTATTGCATATATCTTCGTTTCAGCCGGATTAGAGCAGTTTTCGTGTACATCTTCCATCGGTAATATAAACGGAAAATCAGGAACATTTTAGTTAATTCTAATGAAAACACATTGATTTTTATCATTTGTATTGGAAACAACATTGTTAAATGTCTTTTCTTGGATCTAAATAATACGAAACCTCGCTCTATGATTTGAAGTTAAAATCCTCAAATATGGTTAAATAGTGACTTTTTTCACGTTTTTCATGTAGCTTGATATTACGTAAATATATTCATTTTTACCAATATTTCGATACTATTTCATGTAGTATCACGATATGTAATTTGGCCTTGAAATCTCAGAATTTCGCATAATATTGCATTTTAAGCAAGTTTTCTTGCATTTTGTTTCGTACGAAAAATCATCGAATTTAGCAATATTTTGACGTTTATCATCCCCTTTTCCTTTATGTGATTTAAACAAAATATCATCGAATTAGGCAATATCTTGCCGTTTTCCACGTTTTTGTGAATTTTCAGTCCATGGGTATTAATTCATATATATACTATAAAAATGATGCAAAAACATAATTGATTAGATAATAACCTTAAATACCTCATTTTCAATCAACTATTTCTTTCTCGTTAAAATACTGAGTAGGATATTGAAAGGGGGAGAAGTTCTGATTTTATTGCATATATCGACGTTTCACCCGGAATAGAGAGGTTTTCGTGTACATCTTCCATCGGTAATATAAACGGAAAATCAGGAACATTTTAGTTAATTCTAATAAAAACACTTTGATTTTTATCATTTGTATTGGAAACAACATTGTCATATGTCTTTTCTTGGATCAAAATAATACGAAACCTCGCTCTATGATTTGAAGTTAAAATCCTCAAATATTATTAAATAGTGACTTTTTTCACGTTTTTCATGTAGTTTGATATTACGTAAATATATTCATTTTTACCAATATTTCGATACTATTTCATGTAGTATCACGATATGTGATTTGGCCTTGAAATCTCAGAATTTCGCTTAATATTGCATTTTAAGCAAGTTTTCTTGCATTTTGTTTCGTACGAAAAATCATCGAATTTAGCAATATTTTGACGTTTATCATCCCTTTTTCCTTTATGTGATTTAAACAAAATATCATCGAATTAGGCAATATTTTGCCATTTTCCACGTTTTTGTGAATTTTCAGTCCATGGGTATTAATTCATATATATACGATAAAAATGATGCAAACACATAATTGATTAGATAATAACCTTAAATACTTCATTGCAATCATCTATTTGTTTCTCGTTAAAATACTGAGTAAGATATTGAAAAGGGGAGAAGTTCGGTTTTAATTGCATATATCGACGTTTCAGCCGGATTAGAGCGGTTTTACGTGTACATCTTCCATCGGTAATATAAACGGAAAATCAGGAACATTTTAGTTAATTCTAATGAAAACACATTGTTTTTTCTCATTTGTATTGGAAACAACATTGGCATATGTCTTTTCTTGGAACTAAATAATACGAAACCTGGCTCTATGATTTGAAGGTAAAATTCTCAAATATGGTAAAATATTGACTTTTTCACGTTAATCATGTAGTTTGATATTGCGCAAATATATTCATTTTTACCAATATTTCGATACTGTTTCATGTAGTATCACGATACGTGATTTGGCCTTCAAATATCAGAATTTCGCATAATATTGCATTTTAAGCAAGTTTTCTTGCATTTTGTTTCGTACGAAAAATCATCGAATTTAGCAATATTTTGACGTTTATCATCCCCTTTTCCTTTATTTCATTTAAACAAAATATCATCGAATAAGGCAATATTTTGCCGTTTTTCCACGTTTTTGTGAATTTTCAGTCTATGGGTATTAATAATTATATATACGATAAAAATGATGCAAACACATAATTGATTAGATAATAACCTTAAATACTTCATTTTCAATCAACTATTTGTTTCTCGTTAAAATACTGAGTAAGATATTGAAAAGGGGAGAAGTTCTGTTTTTATTGCATATATCAACGTTTCAGCCGGAATAGAGCGATTTTCGTGTACATCTTCCATCGGTAATATAAACGGAAAATCAGGAACATTTTAGTTAATTCTAATGAAAACACATTGATTTTTATCATTTGTATTGGAAACAACATTGTCATATGTCTTTTGTTGGATCAAAATAATACGAAACCTCGCTCTATGATTTGAAGTTAAAATTCTCAAATATGGTTAAATAGTGACTTTTTTCACGTTTTTCATGTAGTTTGATATTACGTAAATATATTCTTTTTTACCAATATTTCGATACTATTTCATGTAGTATCACGATATGTAATTTGGCCTTGAAATCTCAGAATTTCGCATAATATTGCATTTCAAGCAAGTTTTCTTGCATTTTGTTTCGTACGAAAAATCATCGAAAAATCAATATTTTGACGTTTATCATCCCCTTTTCCTTTATTTGGTTTAAACAAAATATCATCGAATTAGGCAATATTTTGCCGTTTATCCACGTTTTTGTGAATTTTAAGTCTATGGGTATTAATTCATTATATATACGATAAAAATGATGCAAACACATAATTGATTAGATAATAACCTTAAATACTTCATTTTCAATCAACTATTTGTTTCTCGTTAAAATACTGAGTAAGATATTGAAAAGGGGAGAAGTTCTGTTTTTATTGCATATATCGACGTTTCAGCCGGAATAGAGCGATTTTCGTGTACATCTTCCATCAGTAATATAAACGGAAAATCAGGAACATTTTAGTTAATTCTAATGAAAACACATTGATTTTTATCATTTGTATTGGAAACAACATTGTCATATGTCTTTTGTTGGATCAAAATGTTACGAAACCTCGCTCTATGATTTGAAGTTAAAATCATCAAATATGGATAAATAGTGACTTTTTTCACGTTTTTCATTTAGTTTGATATTACGTAAATATATTCTTTTTTTCCAATATTTCGATACTATTTCATGTAGTATCACGATATGTAATTTGGCCTTGTTATCTCAGAATTTCGCATAATATTGCATTTTAAACAAGTTTTCTTGCATTTTGTTTCGTACGAAAAATCATCGAATTTAGCAATATTTTGACGTTTATCATCCCCTTTTCCT
The DNA here is from genome assembly GCF_040958095.1 of Procambarus clarkii. Classification (NCBI taxonomy): domain Eukaryota; kingdom Metazoa; phylum Arthropoda; class Malacostraca; order Decapoda; family Cambaridae; genus Procambarus; species Procambarus clarkii. The sequence goes on along the minus strand of NC_091233.1, from coordinate 420,140 downwards.
TTATGTGATTTAAACAAAATATCATCGAATTAGGCAATATTTTGCCATTTTCCACGTTTTTGTGAATTTTCAGTCCATGGGTATTAATTCATATATATACGATAAAAATGATGCAAACACATAATTGATTAGATAATAACCTTAAATACTTCATTGCAATCATCTATTTGTTTCTCGTTAAAATACTGAGTAAGATATTGAAAAGGGGAGAAGTTCGGTTTTAATTGCATATATCGACGTTTCAGCCGGATTAGAGCGGTTTTACGAGTACATCTTCCATCGGTAATATAAACGGAAAATCAGGAACATTTTAGTTAATTCTAATGAAAACACATTGTTTTTTCTCATTTGTATTGGAAACAACATTGGCATATGTCTTTTCTTGGAACTAAATAATACGAAACCTGGCTCTATGATTTGAAGGTAAAATTCTCAAATATGGTAAAATATTGACTTTTTCACGTTAATCATGTAGTTTGATATTGCGCAAATATATTCATTTTTACCAATATTTCGATACTGTTTCATGTAGTATCACGATACGTGATTTGGCCTTCAAATATCAGAATTTCGCATAATATTGCATTTTAAGCAAGTTTTCTTGCATTTTGTTTCGTACGAAAAATCATCGAATTTAGCAATATTTTGACGTTTATCATCCCCTTTTCCTTTATTTCATTTAAACAAAATATCATCGAATAAGGCAATATTTTGCCGTTTTTCCACGTTTTTGTGAATTTTCAGTCCATGGGTATTAATTCATATATTTACGATAAAAATGATGCAAAAACATAATTGATTAGATAATAACCTTAAATACCTCATTTTCAATCAACTATTTCTTTCTCGTTAAAATACTGAGTAGGATATTTAAAGGGGGAGAAGTTCTGATTTTATTGCATATATCGACGTTTCAGCCAGAATAGAGAGGTTTTCGTGTACATCTTCCATCGGTAATATAAAGGGAAAATCAGGAACATTTTAGTTAATTCTAATGAAAACACTGATTTTTATCATTTGTATTGGAAACAACATTGTCATATGTCTTTTCTTGGATCAAAATAATACGAAACCTCGCTCTATGATTTGAAGTTAAAATCCTCAAATATTATTAAATAGTGACTTTTTTCACGTTTTTCATGTAGTTTGATATTACGTAAATATATTCATTTTTACCAATATTTCGATACTATTTCATGTAGTATCACGATATGTGATTTGGCCTTGAAATCTCAGAATTTCGCATAATATTGCATTTTAAGCAAGTTTTCTTGCATTTTCTTTCGTACGAAAAATCATCGAATTTAGCAATATTTTGACGTTTATCATCCCTTTTTCCTTTATGTGATTTAAACAAAATATCATCGAATTAGGCAATATTTTGCCATTTTCCACGTTTTTGTGAATTTTCAGTCCATGGGTATTAATTCATATATATACGCTAAAAATGATGCAAACACATAATTGATTAGATAATAACCTTAAATACCTCATTTTCAATCAATTATTTCTTTCTCGTTAAAATACTGAGTAGGATATTGAAAGGGGGAGAAGTTCTGATTTTATTGCATATATCGACGTTTCAGCCGGAATAGAGAGGTTTTCGTGTACATCTTCCATCGGTAATATAAACGGAAAATCAGGAACATTTTAGTTAATTCTAATGAAAACACTTTGATTTTTATCATTTGTATTGGAAACAACATTGTCATATGTCTTTTCTTGGATCAAAATAATACGAAACCTCGCTCTATGATTTGAAGTTAAAATCCTCAAATATTATTAAATAGTGACTTTTTTCACGTTTTTCATGTAGTTTGATATTACGTAAATATATTCATTTTTACCAATATTTCGATACTATTTCATGTAGTATCACGATATGTGATTTGGCCTTGAAATCTCAGAATTTCGCTTAATATTGCATTTTAAGCAAGTTTTCTTGCATTTTGTTTCGTACGAAAAATCATCGAATTTAGCAATATTTTGACGTTTATCATCCCTTTTTCCTTTATGTGATTTAAACAAAATATCATCGAATTAGGCAATATTTTGCCATTTTCCACGTTTTTGTGAATTTTCAGTCCATGGGTATTAATTCATATATATACGATAAAAATGATGCAAACACATAATTGATTAGATAATAACCTTAAATACTTCATTGCAATCATCTATTTGTTTCTCGTTAAAATACTGAGTAAGATATTGAAAAGGGGAGAAGTTCGGTTTTAATTGCATATATCGACGTTTCAGCCGGATTAGAGCGGTTTTACGAGTACATCTTCCATCGGTAATATAAACGGAAAATCAGGAACATTTTAGTTAATTCTAATGAAAACACATTGTTTTTTCTCATTTGTATTGGAAACAACATTGGCATATGTCTTTTCTTGGAACTAAATAATACGAAACCTGGCTCTATGATTTGAAGGTAAAATTCTCAAATATGGTAAAATATTGACTTTTTCACGTTAATCATGTAGTTTGATATTGCGCAAATATATTCATTTTTACCAATATTTCGATACTGTTTCATGTAGTATCACGATACGTGATTTGGCCTTCAAATATCAGAATTTCGCATAATATTGCATTTTAAGCAAGTTTTCTTGCATTTTGTTTCGTACGAAAAATCATCGAATTTAGCAATATTTTGACGTTTATCATCCCCTTTTCCTTTATTTCATTTAAACAAAATATCATCGAATAAGGCAATATTTTGCCGTTTTTCCACGTTTTTGTGAATTTTCAGTCTATGGGTATTAATAATTATATATACGATAAAAATGATGCAAACACATAATTGATTAGATAATAACCTTAAATACTTCATTTTCAATCAACTATTTGTTTCTCGTTAAAATACTGAGTAAGATATTGAAAAGGGGAGAAGTTCTGTTTTTATTGCATATATCGACGTTTCAGCCGGAATAGAGCGATTTTCGTGTACATCTTCCATCGGTAATATAAACGGAAAATCAGGAACATTTTAGTTAATTCTAATGAAAACACATTGATTTTTATCATTTGTATTGGAAACAACATTGTCATATGTCTTTTGTTGGATCAAAATAATACGAAACCTCGCTCTATGATTTGAAGTTAAAATTCTCAAATATGGTTAAATAGTGACTTTTTTCACGTTTTTCATGTAGTTTGATATTACGTAAATATATTCTTTTTTACCAATATTTCGATACTATTTCATGTAGTATCACGATATGTAATTTGGCCTTGAAATCTCAGAATTTCGCATAATATTGCATTTCAAGCAAGTTTTCTTGCATTTTGTTTCGTACGAAAAATCATCGAATTTAGCAATATTTTGACATTTATCATCCCCTTTTCTTTTATGTGATTTAAACAAAATATCATCGAATTAGGCAATATCTTGCCGTTTTCCACGTTTTTGTGAATTTTCAGTCCATGGGTATTAATTCATATATTTACGATAAAAATGATGCAAAAACATAATTGATTAGATAATAACCTTAAATACCTCATTTTCAATCAACTATTTCTTTCTCGTTAAAATACTGAGTAGGATATTTAAAGGGGGAGAAGTTCTGATTTTATTGCATATATCGACGTTTCAGCCAGAATAGAGAGGTTTTCGTGTACATCTTCCATCGGTAATATAAAGGGAAAATCAGGAACATTTTAGTTAATTCTAATGAAAACACTGATTTTTATCATTTGTATTGGAAACAACATTGTCATATGTCTTTTCTTGGATCAAAATAATACGAAACCTCGCTCTATGATTTGAAGTTAAAATCCTCAAATATTATTAAATAGTGACTTTTTTCACGTTTTTCATGTAGTTTGATATTACGTAAATATATTCATTTTTACCAATATTTCGATACTATTTCATGTAGTATCACGATATGTGATTTGGCCTTGAAATCTCAGAATTTCGCATAATATTGCATTTTAAGCAAGTTTTCTTGCATTTTCTTTCGTACGAAAAATCATCGAATTTAGCAATATTTTGACGTTTATCATCCCTTTTTCCTTTATGTGATTTAAACAAAATATCATCGAATTAGGCAATATTTTGCCATTTTCCACGTTTTTGTGAATTTTCAGTCCATGGGTATTAATTCATATATATACGCTAAAAATGATGCAAACACATAATTGATTAGATAATAACCTTAAATACTTCATTGCAATCATCTATTTGTTTCTCGTTAAAATACTGAGTAAGATATTGAAAAGGAGAGAAGTTCGGTTTTTATTGCATATATCGACGTTTCAGCCGGATTAGAGTGGTTTTACATGTACATCTTCCATCGGTAATATAAACGGAAAATCAGGAACATTTTAGTTAATTCTAATGAAAACACATTGTTTTTTATCATTTGTATTGGAAACAACATTGGCATATGTCTTTTCTTGGAACTAAATAATACGAAACCTCGCTCTATGATTTGAAGGTAAAATCCTCAAATATGGTAAAATAGTGACTTTTTCACGTTAATCATGTAGTTTGATATTACGCAAATATATTCATTTTTACCAATGTTTCGATACTGTTTCATGTAGTATCACGATACGTGATATGGCCTTCAAATCTCAGAATTTCGCATAATATTGCATTTTAAGCAAGTTTTCTTGCATTTTGTTCGTACGAAAAATCATCGAAAAATCAATATTTTGACGTTTATCATCCCCTTTTCCTTTATTTGGTTTAAACAAAATATCATCGAATTAGGCAATATTTTGCCGTTTATCCACGTTTTTGTGAATTTTAAGTCTATGGGTATTAATTCATTATATATACGATAAAAATGATGCAAACACATAATTGATTAGATAATAACCTTAAATACTTCATTTTCAATCAACTATTTGTTTCTCGTTAAAATACTGAGTAAGATATTGAAAAGGGGAGAAGTTCTGTTTTTATTGCATATATCGACGTTTCAGCCGGAATAGAGCGATTTTCGTGTACATCTTCCATCAGTAATATAAACGGAAAATCAGGAACATTTTAGTTAATTCTAATGAAAACACATTGATTTTTATCATTTGTATTGGAAACAACATTGTCATATGTCTTTTGTTGGATCAAAATAATACGAAACCTCGCTCTATGATTTGAAGTTAAAATCATCAAATATGGATAAATAGTGACTTTTTTCACGTTTTTCATTTAGTTTGATATTACGTAAATATATTCTTTTTTTCCAATATTTCGATACTATTTCATGTAGTATCACGATATGTAATTTGGCCTTGTTATCTCAGAATTTCGCATAATATTGCATTTTAAACAAGTTTTCTTGCATTTTGTTTCGTACGAAAAATCATCGAATTTAGCAATATTTTGACGTTTATCATCCCCTTTTCCTTTATGTGATTTAAACAAAATATCATCGAATAAGGCAATATCTTGCCGTTTTCCACGTTTATGTGAATTTTCAGTCCATGGGTATTAATTCATATATATACGATAAAAATAATGCAAAAACATAATTGATTAGATAATAACCTTAAATACCTCATTTTCAATCAATTATTTCTTTCTCGTTAAAATACTGAGTAGGATATTGAAAGGGGGAGAAGTTCTGATTTTATTGCATATATCGACGTTTCAGCTGGAATAGAGAGGTTTTCGTGTACATCTTCCATCGGTAATATAAACGGAAAATCAGGAACATTTTAGTTAATTCTAATGAAAACACTTTGATTTTTATCATTTGTATTGAAACAACATTGTCATATGTCTTTTCTTGGATCAAAATAATACGAAACCTCGCTCTATGATTTGAAGTTAAAATCCTCAAATATTATTAAATAGTGACTTTTTCACGTTTTTCATGTAGTTTGATATTACGTAAATATATTCATTTTTACCAATATTTCGATACTATTTCATGTAGTATCACGATATGTGATTTGGCCTTCAAATCTCAGAATTTCGCATAATATTGAATTTTAAACAAGTTTTCTTGCATTTTGTTTCGTACGAAAAATCATCGAATTTAGCAATATTTTGACGTTTATCATCCCTTTTTCCTTTATGTGATTTAAACAAAATATCATTGAATTAGGCAATATTTTGTCATTTCCACGTTTTTGTGAATTTTCAGTCCATGGGTATTAATTCATATATATACGATAAAAATGATGCAAACACATAATTGATTAGATAATAACCTTAAATACTCCATTGCAATCATCTATTTGTTTCTCGTTAAAATACTGAGTAAGATATTGAAAAGGGGAGAAGTTCGGTTTTTATTGCATATATCGACGTTTCAGCCGGATTAGAGCGGTTTTACGTGTACATCTTCCATCGGTAATATAAACGGAAAATCAGGAACATTTTAGTTAATTCTAATGAAAACACATCGTTTTTTCTCATTTGTATTGGAAACAACATTGGCATATGTCTTTTCTTGGAACTAAATAATACGAAACCTCGCTCTATGATTTGAAGGTAAAATTCTCAAATATGGTAAAATATTGACTTTTTCACGTTAATCATGTAGTTTGATATTGCGCAAATATATTCATTTTTACCAATATTTCGATACTGTTTCATGTAGTATCACGATACGTGATTTGGCCTTCAAATCTCAGAATTTTGCATAATATTGCATTTTAAGCAAGTTTTCTTGCATTTTGTTTCGTACGAAAAATCATCGAAAAATCAATATTTTGACGTTTATCATCCCCTTTTCCTTGATTTCATTTAAACAAAATATCATCGAATTAGGCAATATTTTGCCGTTTTTCCACGTTTTTGTGAATTTTCAGTCTATGGGTATTAATCATTATATATACGATAAAAATGATGCAAACACATAATTGATTAGATAATAACCTTAAATACTTCATTTTCAATCAACTATTTGTTTCTCGTTAAAATACTGAGTAAGATATTGAAAAGGGGAGAAGTTCTGTTTTTATTGCATATATCGACGTTTCAGCCGGAATAGAGCGATTTTCGTGTACATCTTCCATCGGTAATATAAACGGAAAATCAGGAACATTTTAGTTAATTCTAATGAAAACACATTGATTTTTATCATTTGTATTGGAAACAACATTGTCATATGTCTTTTGTTGGATCAAAATAATACGAAACCTCGCTCTATGATTTGAAGTTAAAATTCTCAAATATAGTTAAATAGTGATTTTTTTCACGTTTTTCATGTAGTTTGATATTACGTAAATATATTCTTTTTTACCAATATTTCGATACTATTTCATGTAGTATCACGATATGTAATTTGGCCTTGAAATCTCAGAATTTAGCATAATATTGCATTTTAAGCAAGTTTTCTTGCATTTTGTTTCGTACGAAAAATCATCGAATTTAGCAATATTTTGACGTTTATCATCCCCTTTTCTTTTATGTGATTTAAACAAAATATCATCGAATTAGGCAATATCTTGCCGTTTTCTACTTTTTTGTGAATTTTCAGTCCATGGGTATTAATTCATATATATACGATAAAAATGATGCAAAAACATAATTGATTAGATAATAACCTTAAATACCTCATTTTCAATCAACTATTTCTTTCTCGTTAAAATACTGAGTAGGATATTGAAAGGGGGAGAAGTTCTGATTTTATTGCATATATCGACGTTTCAGCCGGAATAGAGAGGTTTTCGTGTACATCTTCCATCGGTAATATGAAGGGAAAATCAGGAACATTTTAGTTAATTCTAATGAAAACACTTTGATTTTTATCATTTGTATTGGAAACAACATTGTCATATGTCTTTTCTTGGATCAAAATAATACGAAACCTCGCTCTATGATTTGAAGTTAAAATCCTCAAATATTATTAAATAGTGACTTTTTTCACGTTTTTCATGTAGTTTGATATTACGTAAATATATTCATTTTTACCAATATTTCGATACTATTTCATGTAGTATCACGATATGTGATTTGGCCTTGAAATCTCAGAATTTCGCATAATATTGCATTTTAAGCACGTTTTCTTGCGTTTTGTTTCGTACGTAAAATCATCGAATTTAGCAATATTTTGACGTTTATCATCCCTTTTTCCTTTATGTGATTTAAACAAAATATCATCGAATTAGGCAATATTTTGCCATTTTCCACGTTTTTGTGAATTTTCAGTCCATGGGTATTAATTCATATATATACGATAAAAATGATGCAAACACATAATTGATTAGATAATAACCTTAAATACTTCATTGCAATCATCTATTTGTTTCTCGTTAAAATACTGAGTAAGATATTGAAAAGGGGAGAAGTTCTGTTTTTATTGCATATATCGACGTTTCAGCCGGAATAGAGCGATTTTCGTGTACATCTTCCATCGGTAATATAAACGGAAAATCAGGAACATTTTAGTTAATTCTAATGAAAACACATTGATTTTTATCATTTGTATTGGAAACAACATTGTCATATGTCTTTTGTTGGATCAAAATAATACGAAACCTCGCTCTATGATTTGAAGTTAAAATTCTCAAATATAGTTAAATAGTGACTTTTTTCACGTTTTTCATGTAGTTTGATATTACGTAAATATATTCTTTTTTACCAATATTTCGATACTATTTCATGTAGTATCACGATATGTAATTTGGCCTTGAAATCTCAGAATTTAGCATAATATTGCATTTTAAGCAAGTTTTCTTGCATTTTGTTTCGTACGAAAAATCATCGAATTTAGCAATATTTTGACGTTTATCATCCCCTTTTCTTTTATGTGATTTAAACAAAATATCATCGAATTAGGCAATATCTTGCCGTTTTCTACTTTTTTGTGAATTTTCAGTCCATGGGTATTAATTCATATATATACTATAAAAATGATGCAAAAACATAATTGATTAGATAATAACCTTAAATACCTCATTTTCAATCAACTATTTCTTTCTCGTTAAAATACTGAGTAGGATATTGAAAGGGGGAGAAGTTCTGATTTTATTGCATATATCGACGTTTCAGCCGGAATAGAGAGGTTTTCGTGTACATCTTCCATCGGTAATATAAAGGGAAAATCAGGAACATTTTAGTTAATTCTAATGAAAACACTTTGATTTTTATCATTTGTATTGGAAACAACATTGTCATATGTCTTTTCTTGGATCAAAATAATACGAAACCTCGCTCTATGATTTGAAGTTAAAATCCTCAAATATTATTAAATAGTGACTTTTTTCACGTTTTTCATGTAGTTTGATATTACGTAAATATATTCATTTTTACCAATATTTCGATACTATTTCATGTAGTATCACGATATGTGATTTGGCCTTGAAATCTCAGAATTTCGCATAATATTGCATTTTAAGCACGTTTTCTTGCATTTTGTTTCGTACGTAAAATCATCGAATTTAGCAATATTTTGACGTTTATCATCCCTTTTTCCTTTATGTGATTTAAACAAAATATCATCGAATTAGGCAATATTTTGCCATTTTCCACGTTTTTGTGAATTTTCAGTCCATGGGTATTAATTCATATATATACGATAAAAATGATGCAAACACATAATTGATTAGATAATAACCTTAAATACTTCATTGCAATCATCTATTTGTTTCTCGTTAAAATACTGAGTAAGATATTGAAAAGGGGAGAAGTTCGGTTTTTATTGCATATATCGACGTTTTAGCCGGATTAGAGCGGATTTACGTGTACATCTTCCATCGGTAATATAAACGGAAAATCAGGAACATTTTAGTTAATTCTAATGAAAACACATTGTTTTTTATCATTTGTATTGGAAACAACATTGGCATATGTCTTTTCTTGGAACTAAATAATATGAAACCTCGCTCTATGATTTGAAGGTAAAATCCTCAAATATGGTAAAATAGTGACTTTTTCACGTTAATCATGTAGTTTGATATTACGCAAATATATTCATTTTTACCAATATTTCGATACTGTTTCATGTAGTATCACGATACGTGATTTGGCCTTCAAATCTCAGAATTTCGCATAATATTGCATTTTAAGCAAGTTTTCTTGCATTTTGTTTCGTACGAAAAATCATCGAAAAATCAATATTTTGACGTTTATCATCCCCTTTTCCTTTATTTGATTTAAACAAAATATCATCGAATTAGGCAATATTTTGCCGTTTTCCACGTTTTTGTGAATTTTCAGTCTATGGGTATTAATTCATTATATATACGATAAAAATGATGCAAACACATAATTGATTAGATAATAACCTTAAATACTTCATTTTCAATCAACTATTTGTTTCTCGTTAAAATACTGAGTAAGATATTGAAAAGGGGAGAAGTTCTGTTTTTATTGCATATATCGACGTTTCAGCCGGAATAGAGCGATTTTCGTGTACATCTTCCATCGGTAATATAAACGGAAAATCAGGAACATTTTAGTTAATTCTAATGAAAACACATTGATTTTTATCATTTGTATTGGAAATAACATTGTCATATGTCTTTTGTTGGATCAAAATAATACGAAACCTCGCTCTATGATTTGAAGTTAAAATCCTCAAATATAGTTAAATAGTGACTTTTTTCACGTTTTTCATGTAGTTTGATATTACTTAAATATATTCTTTTTTACCAATATTTCGATAATATTTCATGTAGTATCACGATATGTAATTTGGCCTTGAAATCTCAGAATTTCGCATAATATTACATTTTAAGCAAGTTTTCTTGCATTTTGTTTCGTACGAAAAATCATCGAATTTAGCAATATTTTGACGTTTATCATCCCCTTTTCCTTTATGTGATTTAAACAAAATATCATCGAATTAGGCAATATCTTGCCGTTTTCCACGTTTATGTGAATTTTCAGTCCATGGGTATTAATTCATATATATACGATAAAAATGATGCAAAAACATAATTGATTAGATAATAACCTTAAATACCTCATTTTGAATCAACTATTTCTTTCTCGTTAAAATACTGAGTAGGATATTGAAAGGGGGAGAAGTTCTGATTTTATTGCATATATCGACGTTTCAGCCGGAATAGAGCGGTTTTCGTGTACATCTTCCATCGGTAATATAAACGGAAAATCAGGAAAATTTTAGTTAATTCTAATGAAAACACATTGATTTTTATCATTTGTATTGGAAACAACATTGTCATATGTCTTTTCTTGGATCAAAATAATACGAAACCTCGCTCTATGATTTGAAGTTAAAATCCTCATATATGGTTAAATAGTGACTTTTTTCACGTTTTTCATGTAGTTTGATATTACGTAAATATATTCTTTTTTACCAATATTTCGATACTATTTCATGTAGTATTACGATATGTAATTTGGCCTTGAAATCTCAAAATTTCGCATAATATTGCATTTTAAGCAAGTTTTCTTGCATTTTGTTTCGTACGAAAAATCATCGAATTTAGCAATATTTTGACGTTTATCATCCCCTTTTCCTTTATGTGATTTAAACAAAATATCATCGAATTAGGCAATATCTTGCCGTTTTCCACGTTTTTGTGAATTTTCCGTCCATGGGTATTAATTCATATATACACGATAAAAATGATGCAAACACATAATTGATTAGATAAGAACCTTAAATACTTCATTTTCAATCATCTATTTGTTTGTCGTTAAAATACTGAGTAAGATATTGAGAAGGGGAGAAGTTCGGTTTTTATTGCATATATCGACGTTTCAGCCGGATTAGAGCGGTTTTACGTGTACATCTTCCCTCGTTAATATAAACGGAAAATCATGAACATTATAGTTAATTCTAATGAAAACACATTGTTTTTTATCATTTGTATTGGAAACAACATTGTGATATGTCTTTTCTTGGAACTAAATAATACGAAACCTCGCTCTATGATTTGAAGGTAAAATCCTCAAATATGGTAAAATAGTGACTTTTTCACGTTAATCATGTAGTTTGATATTACGCAAATATATTCATTTTTACCAATATTTCGATACTATTTCATGTAGTATCACGATATGTGATTTGGCCTTCAAATCTCAGAATTTCGCATAATATTGCATTTTAAGCAAGTTTTCCTGCATTTTGTTTCGTACGAAAAATCATCGAATTTAGCAATATTTTGACGTTTATCATCCCCTTTTCCTTTATTTGATTTAAACAAAATATCATCGAATTAGGCAATATTTTGCCGTTTTTCCACGTTTTTGTGAATTTTCAGTCTATGGGTATTAATTCATTATATATACGATAAAAATGATACAAACACATAATTGATTAGATAATAACCTTAAATACTTTATTTTCAATCAACTATTTGTTTCTCGGTAAAATACTGAGTAAGATATTGAAAAGGGGAGAAGTTCTGTTTTTATTGCATATATCGACGTTTCAGCTTGAATAGAGCGATTTTCGTGTACATCTTCCATCGGTAATATAAACGGAAAATCAGGAACATTTTAGTTAATTCTAATGAAAACACATTGATTTTTATCATTTGTATTGGAAACAACATTGTCATATGTCTTTTGTTGGATGAAAATAATACGAAACCTCGCTCTATGATTTGAAGTTAAAATCCTCAAATATGGTTAAATAGTGACTTTTTTCACGTTTTTCAAGTAGTTTGATATTACGTAAATATATTCATTTTTACCAAATATTCGATACTATTTCATGTAGTATCACGATATGTGATTTGGCCTTGAAATCTCAGAATTTTGCATAATATTGCATTTTAAGCAAGTTTTCTTGTATTTTGTTTCGTACGAAAAATCATCGAATTTAGCAATTTTTTGACGTTTATCATCCCCTTTTCCTTTATGTGATTTAAACAATATATCATCGAATTAGGCAATATTTTGCCGTTTTCCACGTTTTTGTGAATTTTCAGTTCATGGGTATTAATTCATATATATACGATAAAAATGATGCAAACACAAAATTGATTAGATAATAACCTTAAATACTTCATTTTTAATCAACTATTTCTTTCTCGTTAAAATACTGAGTAAGATATTGAAAGGGGGAGAAGTTCTGATTTTATTGCATATATCGACGTTTCAGCCGGAATAGAGCGGTTTTCGTGTACATCTTCCATCGGTAATATAAACGGAAAATCAGGAACATTTTAGTTAATTCTAATGAAAACACATTGATTTTTATCATTTGTATTGGAAACAACATTGTCATATGTCTTTTCTTGGATCTAAATAATACGAAACCTCGCTCTATGATTTGAAGTTAAAATCCTCAAATATGGTTAAATAGTGACTTTTTTCACGTTTTTCATGTAGTTTGATATTACGTAAATATATTCATTTTTACCAATATTTCGATACTATTTCATGTACTATCACGATATGTGATTTGGCCTTGAAATCTCAGATTTTCGCATAATATTGCATTTTAAGCAAGTTTTCTTGCATTTTGTTTCGTACGAAAAATCATCGAATTTAGCAATATTTTGACGTTTATCATCCCTTTTTCCTTTATGTGATTTAAACAAAATATCATTGAATTAGGCAATATTTTGCCATTTTCCACGTTTATGTGAATTTTCAGTCCATGGGTATTAATTCATATATATACGATAAAAATGATACAAACACATAATTGATTAGATAATAACCTTAAATACTTCATTGCAATCATCTATTTGTTTCTCGTTAAAATACTGAGTAAGATATTGAGAAGGGGAGAAGTTCGGTTTTTATTGCATATATCGACGTTTCAGCCGGATTAGAGCGGTTTTACGTGTACATCTTCCCTCGTTAATATAAACGGAAAATCAAGAACATTATAGTTAATTCTAATGAAAACACATTGTTTTTTATCATTTGTATTGGAAACAACATTGTGATATGTCTTTTCTTGGAACTAAATAATACGAAACCTCGCTCTATGATTTGAAGGTAAAATCCTCAAATATGGTAAAATAGTGACTTTTTCACGTTAATCATGTAGTTTGATATTACGCAAATATATTCATTTTTACCAATATTTCGATGCTATTTCATGTAGTATCACGATATGTCATTTGGCCTTCATATCTCAGAATTTCGCATAATATTGCATTTTAAGCAAGTTTTCCTGCATTTTGTTTCGTACGAAAAATCATCGAATTTAGCAATATTTTGACGTTTATCATCCCCTTTTCCTTTATTTGGTTTAAACAAAATATCATCGAATTAGGCAATATTTTGCCGTTTTTCCACGTTTTTGTGAATTTTCAGTCTATGGGTATTAATTCATTATATATACGATAAAAATGATGCAAACACATAATTGATTAGATAAAAACCTTAAATACTTTATTTTCAATCAACTATTTGTTTCTCGTTAAAATACTGAGTAAGATATTGAAAAGGGGAGAAGTTCTGTTTTTATTGCATATATCGACGTTTCAGCCGGAATAGAGCGGTTTTACGTGTACATCTTCCATCAGTAATATAAACGGAAAATCAGGAACATTTTAGTTAATTCTAATGAAAACACATTGATTTTTATCATTTGTATTGGAAACAACATTGTCATGTCTTTTGTTGGATCAAAATAATACGAAACCTCGCTGTATGATTTGAAGTTAAAATCCTCAAATATGGTTAAATAGTGACTTTTTTCACGTTTTTCAAGTAGTTTGATATTACGTAAATATAATCATTTTTACCAAATATTCGATACTATTTCATGTAGTATCACGATATGTGATTTGGCCTTGAAATCTCAGAATTTTGCATAATATTGCATTTTAAGCAAGTTTTCTTACATTTTGTTTCGTACGAAAAATCATCGAATTTAGCAATTTTTTGACGTTTATCATCCCCTTTTCCTTTATGTGATTTAAACAAAATATCATCGAATTAGGCAATATTTTGCCGTTTTCCACGTTTTTGTGAATTTTCAGTCCATGGGTATTAATTCATATATATACGATAAAAATGATGCAAACACAAAATTGATTAGATAATAACCTTAAATACTTCATTTTTAATCAACTATTTCTTTTTCGTTAAAATACTGAGTAAGATATTGAAAGATGGAGAAGTTCTGATTTTATTGCATATATCGACGTTTCAACCGGAATAGAGCGGTTTTCGTGTACATCTTCCATCGGTAATATAAACGGAAAATCAGGAACATTTTAGTTAATTCTAATGAAAACACATTGATTTTTATCATTTGTATTGGAAAAAACATTGTCATATGTCTTTTCTTGGATCAAAATAATACGAAACCTCGCTCTATGATTTGAAGTTAAAATCCTCAAATATGGTTAAATAGTGACTTTTTTCACGTTTTTCATGTAGTTTGATATTACGTAAATATATTCTTTTTTACCAATATTTCGATACTATTTCATGTAGTATTACGATATGTAATTTGGCCTTGAAATCTCAAAATTTCGCATAATATTGCATTTTAAGCAAGTTTTCTTGCATTTTGTTTCGTACGAAAAATCATCGAATTTAGCAATATTTTGACGTTTATCATCCCCTTTTCCTTTATGTGATTTAAACAAAATATCATCGAATTAGGCAATATCTTGCCGTTTTCCACGTTTTTGTGAATTTTCCGTCCATGGGTATTAATTCATATATATACGATAAAAATGATGCAAACACATAATTGATTAGATAAGAACCTTAAATACTTCATTTTCAATCATCTATTTGTTTGTCGTTAAAATACTGAGTAAGATATTGAGAAGGGGAGAAGTTCGGTTTTTATTGCATATATCGACGTTTCAGCCGGATTAGAGCGGTTTTACGTGTACATCTTCCCTCGTTAATATAAACGGAAAATCAAGAATATTATAGTTAATTCTAATGAAAACACATTGTTTTTTATCATTTGTATTGGAAACAACATTGTGATATGTCTTTTCTTGGAACTAAATAATACGAAACCTCGCTCTATGATTTGAAGGTAAAATCCTCAAATATGGAAAAATAGTGACTTTTTGACGTTAATCATGTAGTTTGATATTACGCAAATATATTCATTTTTACCAATATTTCGATACTATTTCATGTAGTATCACGATATGTGATTTGGCCTTCAAATCTCAGAATTTCGCATAATATTGCATTTTAAGCAAGTTTTCCTGCATTTTGTTTCGTACGAAAAATCATCGAATTTAGCAATATTTTGACGTTTATCATCCCCTTTTCCTTTATGTGATTTAAACAATATATCATCGAATTAGGCAATATTTTGCCGTTTTCCACGTTTTTGTGAATTTTCAGTTCATGGGTATTAATTCATATATATACGATAAAAATGATGCAAACACAAAATTGATTAGATAATAACCTTAAATACTTCATTTTTAATCAACTATTTCTTTCTCGTTAAAATACTGAGTAAGATATTGAAAGGGGGAGAAGTTCTGATTTTATTGCATATATCGACGTTTCAGCCGGAATAGAGCGGTTTTCGTGTACATCTTCCATCGGTAATATAAACGGAAAATCAGGAACATTTTAGTTAATTCTAATGAAAACACATTGATTTTTATCATTTGTATTGGAAACAACATTGTCATATGTCTTTTCTTGGATCTAAATAATACTAAACCTCGCTCTATGATTTGAAGTTAAAATCCTCAAATATGGTTAAATAGTGACTTTTTTCACGTTTTTCATGTAGTTTGATATTACGTAAATATATTCATTTTTACCAATATTTCGATACTATTTCATGTAGTATCACGATATGTGATTTGGCCTTGAAATCTCAGATTTTCGCATAATATTGCATTTTAAGCAAGTTTTCTTGCATTTTGTTTCGTACGAAAAATCATCGAATTTAGCAATATTTTGACGTTTATCATCCCTTTTTCCTTTATGTGATTTAAACAAAATATCATTGAATTAGGCAATATTTTGCCATTTTCCACGTTTTTGTGAATTTTCAGTCCATGGGTATTAATTCATATATATACGATAAAAATGATGCAAACACATAATTGATTAGATAATAACCTTAAATACTTCATTGCAATCATCTATTTGTTTCTCGTTAAAATACTGAGTAAGATATTGAGAAGGGGAGAAGTTCGGTTTTTATTGCATATATCGACGTTTCAGCCGGATTAGAGCGGTTTTACGTGTACATCTTCCCTCGTTAATATAAACGGAAAATCAAGAACATTATAGTTAATTCTAATGAAAACACATTGTTTTTTATCATTTGTATTGGAAACAACATTGTGATATGTCTTTTCTTGGAACTAAATAATACGAAACCTCGCTCTATGATTTGAAGGTAAAATCCTCAAATATGGTAAAATAGTGACTTTTTCACGTTAATCATGTAGTTTGATATTACGCAAATATATTCATTTTTACCAATATTTCGATACTATTTCATGTAGTATCACGATATGTGATTTGGCCTTCATATCTCAGAATTTCGCATAATATTGCATTTTAAGCAAGTTTTCCTGCATTTTGTTTCGTACGAAAAATCATCGAATTTAGCAATATTTTGACGTTTATCATCCCCTTTTCTTTTATTTGATTTAAACAAAATATCATCGAATTAGGCAATATTTTGCCGTTTTTCCACGTTTTTGTGAATTTTCAGTCTATGGGTATTAATTCATTATATATACGATAAAAATGATGCAAACACATAATTGATTAGATAATAACCTTAAATACTTTATTTTCAATCAACTATTTGTTTCTCGTTAAAATACTGAGTAAGATATTGAAAAGGGGAGAAGTTCTGTTTTTATTGCATATATCGACGTTTCAGCCGGAATAGAGCGGTTTTACGTGTACATCTTCCATCAGTAATATAAACGGAAAATCAGGAACATTTTAGTTAATTCTAATGAAAACACATTGATTTTTATCATTTGTATTGGAAACAACATTGTCATGTCTTTTGTTGGATCAAAATAATACGAAACCTCGCTGTATGATTTGAAGTTAAAATCCTCAAATATGGTTAAATAGTGACTTTTTTCACGTTTTTCAAGTAGTTTGATATTACGTAAATATATTCATTTTTACCAAATATTCGATACTATTTCATGTAGTATCACGATATGTGATTTGGCCTTGAAATCTCAGAATTTTGCATAATATTGCATTTTAAGCAAGTTTTCTTGCATTTTGTTTCGTACGAAAAATCATCGAATTTAGCAATTTTTTGACGTTTATCATCCCCTTTTCCTTTATGTGATTTAAACAAAATATCATCGAATTAGGCAATATTTTGCCGTTTTCCACGTTTTTGTGAATTTTCAGTCCATGGGTATTAATTCATATATATACGATAAAAATGATGCAAACACAAAATTGATTAGATAATAACCTTAAATACTTCATTTTTAATCAACTATTTCTTTTTCGTTAAAATACTGAGTAAGATATTGAAAGATGGAGAAGTTCTGATTTTATTGCATATATCGACGTTTCAGCCGGAATAGAGCGGTTTTCGTGTACATCTTCCATCGGTAATATAAACGGAAAATCAGGAACATTTTAGTTAATTCTAATGAAAACACATTGATTTTTATCATTTGTATTGGAAAAAACATTGTCATATGTCTTTTCTTGGATCAAAATAATACGAAACCTCGCTCTATGATTTGAAGTTAAAATCCTCAAATATGGTTAAATAGTGACTTTTTTCACGTTTTTCATGTAGTTTGATATTACGTAAATATATTCTTTTTTACCAATATTTCGATACTATTTCATGTAGTATTACGATATGTAATTTGGCCTTGAAATCTCAAAATTTTGCATAATATTGCATTTTAAGCAAGTTTTCTTGCATTTTGTTTCGTACGAAAAATCATCGAATTTAGCAATATTTTGACGTTTATCATCCTCTTTTCCTTTATGTGATTTAAACAAAATATCATCGAATTAGGCAATATCTTGCCGTTTTCCACGTTTTTGTGAATTTTCCGTCCATGGGTATTAATTCATATATATACGATAAAAATGATGCAAACACATAATTGATTAGATAAGAACCTTAAATACTTCATTTTCAATCATCTATTTGTTTGTCGTTAAAATACTGAGTAAGATATTGAGAAGGGGAGAAGTTCGGTTTTTATTGCATATATCGACGTTTCAGCCGGATTAGAGCGGTTTTACGTGTACATCTTCCCTCGTTAATATAAACGGAAAATCAAGAATATTATAGTTAATTCTAATGAAAACACATTGTTTTTTATCATTTGTATTGGAAACAACATTGTGATATGTCTTTTCTTGGAACTAAATAATACGAAACCTCGCTCTATGATTTGAAGGTAAAATCCTCAAATATGGAAAAATAGTGACTTTTTGACGTTAATCATGTAGTTTGATATTACGCAAATATATTCATTTTTACCAATATTTCGATACTATTTCATGTAGTATCACGCTATGTGATTTGGCCTTCAAATCTCAGAATTTCGCATAATATTGCATTTTAAGCAAGTTTTCCTGCATTTTGTTTCGTACGAAAAATCATCGAATTTAGCAATATTTTGACGTTTATCATCCCCTTTTCCTTTATGTGATTTAAACAATATATCATCGAATTAGGCAATATTTTGCCGTTTTCCACGTTTTTGTGAATTTTCAGTTCATGGGTATTAATTCATATATATACGATAAAAATGATGCAAACACAAAATTGATTAGATAATAACCTTAAATACTTCATTTTTAATCAACTATTTCTTTCTCGTTAAAATACTGAGTAAGATATTGAAAGGGGGAGAAGTTCTGATTTTATTGCATATATCGACGTTTCAGCCGGAATAGAGCGGTTTTCGTGTACATCTTCCATCGGTAATATAAACGGAAAATCAGGAACATTTTAGTTAATTCTAATGAAAACACATTGATTTTTATCATTTGTATTGGAAACAACATTGGCATATGTCTTTTCTTGGATCTAAATAATACGAAACCTCGCTCTATGATTTGAAGTTAAAATCCTCAAAGATGGTTAAATAGTGACTTTTTTCACGTTTTTCATGTAGTTTGATATTACGTAAATATATTCATTTTTACCAATATTTCGATACTATTTCATGTAGTATCACGATATGTGATTTGGCCTTGAAATCTCAGAATTTCGCATAATATTGCATTTTAAGCAAGTTTTCTTGCATTTTGTTTCGTACGAAAAATCATCGAATTTAGCAATTTAGCAATACGTTTATCATCCCTTTTTCCTTTATGTGATTTAAACAAAATATCATTGAATTAGGCAATATTTTGCCATTTTCCACTTTTTTGTGAATTTTCAGTCCATGGGTATTAATTCATATATATACGATAAAAATGATGCAAACACATAATTGATTAGATAATAACCTTAAATACTTCATTGCAATCAATTATTTGTTTCTTTTTAAAATACTGAGTAAGATATTGAAAACGGGAAAAGTTCTGTTTTTATTGCATACATCGACGTTTCAGCCGGAATAGAGCGATTTTCGTGTACATCTTCCATCGGTAATATAAACGCAAAATCAGGAACATTTTAGTTAATTCTAATGAAAACACATTGATTTTTATCATTTGTATTGGAAACAACGTTGTCATATGTCTTTTCTTGGATCTAAATAATACGAAACCTCGCTCTATGATTTGAAGGTAAAATCCTCAAATATGGTATAATAGTAAATTTTTCACGTTAATCATGTAGTTTCATATTACGCTCATATATTCACTTTTACCAATATTCCGATACTATTTCATGTAGTATCTCGATATGTGATTTGGCCTTCAAATCTCAGAATTTCGCATAATATTGCATTTTAGGCAAGTTTTCTTGCATTTTGTTTCGTACGAAAAATCATCGAATTTAGCAAATTTTGACGCTTATCATCCCCTTTTCCTTTATTTGATTTAAACAAAATATCATCGAATTAGGCAATATTTTGCCGTTTTTCCACGTTTTTGTGAATTTTCAGTCTATGGGTATTAATTCATTATATATACGATAAAAATGATGCAAACACATAATTGATTAGATAATAATCTTAAATACTTCATTTTCAATCAACTATTTGTTTCTCGTTAAAATACTGAGTAAGATATTGAAAAGGGAAGAAGTTCTGTTTTTATTGCATATATCGACGTTTCAGCCGGAATAGAGCGATTTTCGTGTACATCTTCCATCGGTAATATAAACGGAAAATCAGGAACATTTTAGTTAATTCCAATGAAAACACTTTGATTTTTATCATTTGTATTGGAAACAACATTGTCATATGTCTTTTCTTGGATCAAAATAATACGAAACCTCGCTCTATGATTTGAAGTTAAAATCCTGAACTATGGTTAAATAGTGACTTTTTCACGTTTTTCATGTAGTTTGATATTACGTAAATATATTCATTTTACCAATATTTCGATACTATTTCATGTAGTATCACGATATGTTATTTGGCCTTGAAATCTCAGAATTTCGCATAATATTGCATTTTAAGCAAGTTTTCTTGCATTTTGTTTCGTAAGAAAAATCATCGAATTTAGCAATATTTTGACGTTTATCATCCCCTTTTCCTTCATGTGATTTAAACAAAATATCATCGCAATAGGCAATATTTTGCCGTTTTCCACGTTTTTGTGAATTTTCAGTCCATGGGTATTAATATATATATATACGATAAAAATGATGAAAACACATAATTGATTAGATAATAACCTTAAATACTTCATTTTCAATCATCTATTTGTTTGTCGTTAAAATACTGAGTAAGATATTGAAAAGGTGAGAAGTTCGGTTTTTATTGCATATATCGACGTTTCAGCCGGATTAGAGCAGTTTTACGTGTACATCTTCCCTCGTTAATATAAACAGAAAATCAAGAACATTTTAGTTATTTCTAATGAAGACATATTGTTTTTTATCATTTGTATTGGAAACAACATTGTCATATGTCTTTTATTGGAACTAAATAATACGAAACCTCGCTCTATGATTTGTAGGTAAAATCCTCAAATATGGTAAAATAGTGACTTTTTCACTTTAATCATGTAGTTTGATATTACGCAAATATATTCATTTTTACCAATATTTCGATACTATTTCATGTAGTATCACGATATGTGATTTGGCCTTCAAATCTCAGAATTTCGCATAATATTGCATTTTAAGCAAGTTTTCTTGCATTTTGTTTCGTACGAAAAATCATCGAATTTAGCAATATTTTGACGTTTATCATCCCCTTTTCCTTTATTTGATTTAAACAAAATATCATCGAATTAGGCAATATTTTGCCGTTTTTCCACGTTTTTGTGAATTTTCAGTCCATGGGTATTAATTCATTATATATACGATAAAAATGATACAAACACATAATTGATTAGATAATAACCTTAAATACTTCATTTTCAATCAATTATTTGTTTCTCGTTAAAATACTGAGTAAGATATTGAAAACGGGAAAAGTTCTGTTTTTATTGCATACATCGACGTTTCAGCCGGAATAGAGCGATTTTCGTGTCCATCTTCCATCGGTTATATAAACGCAAAATCAGGAACATTTTAGTTAATTCTAATGAAAACACATTGATTTTTATCATTTGTATTGGAAACAACGTTGTCATATGTCTTTTCTTGGATCTAAATAATACGAAACCTCGCTCTATGATTTGAAGGTAAAATCCTCAAATATGGTATAATAGTAAATTTTTCACGTTAATCATGTAGTTTGATATTACGCTCATATATTCACTTTTACCAATATTCCGATACTATTTCATGTAGTATCTCGATATGTGATTTGGCCTTCAAATCTCAGAATTTCGCATAATATTGCATTTTAGGCAAGTTTTCTTGCATTTTGTTTCGTACGAAAAATCATCGAATTTAGCAAATTTTGACGTTTATCATCCCCTTTTCCTTTATTTGATTTAAACAAAATATCATCGAATTAGGCAATATTTTGCCGTTTTTCCACGTTTTTGTGAATTTTCAGTCTATGGGTATTAATTCATTATATATACGATAAAAATGATGCAAACACATAATTGATTAGATAATAATCTTAAATACTTCATTTTCAATCAACTATTTGTTTCTCGTTAAAATACTGAGTAAGATATTGAAAAGGGAAGAAGTTCTGTTTTTATTGCATATATCGACGTTTCAGCCGGAATAGAGTGATTTTCGTGTACATCTTCCATCGGTAATATAAACGGAAAATCAGGAACATTTTAGTTAATTCCAATGAATACACTTTGATTTTTATCATTTGTATTGGAAACAACATTGTCATATGTCTTTTCTTGGATCAAAATAATACGAAACCTCGCTCTATGATTTGAAGTTAAAATCCTCAACTATGGTTAAATAGTGACTTTTTTCACGTTTTTCATGTAGTTTGATATTACGTAAATATATTCATTTTACCAATATTTCGATACTATTTCATGTAGTATCACGATATGTTATTTGGCCTTGAAATCTCAGAATTTCGCATAATATTGCATTTTAAGCAAGTTTTCTTGCATTTTGTTTCGTAAGAAAAATCATCGAATTTAGCAATATTTTGACGTTTATCATCCCCTTTTCCTTCATGTGATTTAAACAAAATATCATCGCAATAGGCAATATTTTGCCGTTTTCCACGTTTTTGTGAATTTTCAGTCCATGGGTATTAATATATATATATACGATAAAAATGATGAAAACACATAATTGATTAGATAATAACCTTAAATACTTCATTTTCAATCATCTATTTGTTTGTCGTTAAAATACTGAGTAAGATATTGAAAAGGTGAGAAGTTCGGTTTTTATTGCATATATCGACGTTTCAGCCGGATTAGAGCAGTTTTACGTGTACATCTTCCCTCGTTAATATAAACAGAAAATCAAGAATATTTTAGGTATTTCTAATGAAGACATATTGTTTTTTATCATTTGTATTGGAAACAACATTGTCATATGTCTTTTATTGGAACTAAATAATACGAAACCTCGCTCTATGATTTGTAGGTAAAATCCTCAAATATGGTAAAATAGTGACTTTTTCACTTTAATCATGTAGTTTGATATTACGCAAATATATTCATTTTTACCAATATTTCGATACTATTTCATGTAGTATCACGATATGTGATTTGGCCTTCAAATCTCAGAATTTCGCATTATATTGCATTTTAAGCAAGTTTTCTTGCATTTTGTTTCGTACGAAAAATCATCGAATTTAGCAATATTTTGACGTTTATCATCCCCTTTTCCTTTATTTGATTTAAACAAAATATCATCGAATTAGGCAATATTTTGCCGTTTTTCCACGTTTTTGTGAATTTTCAGTCCATGGGTATTAATTCATTATATATACGATAAAAATGATACAAACACATAATTGATTAGATAATAACCTTAAATACTTCATTTTCAATCAATTATTTGTTTCTCGTTAAAATACTGAGTAAGATATTGAAAACGGGAAAAGTTCTGTTTTTATTGCATACATCGACGTTTCAGCCGGAATAGAGCGATTTTCGTATACATCTTCCATCGGTAATATAAACGCAAAATCAGGAACATTTTAGTTAATTCTAATGAAAACACATTGATTTTTATCATTTGTATTGGAAACAACGTTGTCATATGTCTTTTCTTGGATCTAAATAATACGAAACCTCGCTCTATGATTTAAAGGTAAAATCCTCAAATATGGTATAATAGTAAATTTTTCACGTTAATCATGTAGTTTGATATTACGCTCATATATTCACTTTTACCAATATTCCGATACTATTTCATGTAGTATCTCGATATGTGATTTGGCCTTCAAATCTCAGAATTTCGCATAATATTGTATTTTAGGCAAGTTTTCTTGCATTTTGTTTCGTACGAAAAATCATCGAATTTAGCAAATTTTGACGTTTATCATCCCCTTTTCCTTTATTTGATTTAAACAAAATATCATCGAATTAGGCAATATTTTGCCGTTTTTCCACGTTTTTGTGAATTTTCAGTCTATGGGTATTAATTCATTATATATACGATAAAAATGATGCAAACACATAATTGATTAGATAATAATCTTAAATACTTCATTTTCAATCAACTATTTGTTTTTCGTTAAAATACTGAGTAAGATATTGAAAAGGGAAGAAGTTCTGTTTTTATTGCATATATCGACGTTTCAGCCGGAATAGAGCGATTTTCGTGTACATCTTCCATCGGTAATATAAACGGAAAATCAGGAACATTTTAGTTAATTCCAATGAAAACACTTTGATTTTTATCATTTGTATTGGAAACAACATTGTCATATGTCTTTTCTTGGATCAAAATAATACGAAACCTCGCTCTATGATTTGAAGTTAAAATCCTCAACTATGGTTAAATAGTGACTTTTTCACGTTTTTCATGTAGTTTGATATTACGTAAATATATTCATTTTACCAATATTTCGATACTATTTCATGTAGTATCACGATATGTTATTTGGCCTTGAAATCTCAGAATTTCGCATAATATTGCATTTTAAGCAAGTTTTCTTGCATTTTGTTTCGTAAGAAAAATCATCGAATTTAGCAATATTTTGACGTTAATCATCCCCTTTTCCTTCATGTGATTTAAACAAAATATCATCGCAATAGGCAATATTTTGCCGTTTTCCACGTTTTTGTGAATTTTCAGTCCATGGGTATTAATTCATATATATACGATAAAAATGATGCAAACACATAATTGATTAGATAATAACCTTAAATACTTCATTTTCAATCATCTATTTGTTTGTCGTTAAAATACTGAGTAAGATATTGAAAAGGTGAGAAGTTCGGTTTTTATTGCATATATCGACGTTTCAGCCGGATTAGAGCAGTTTTACGTGTACATCTTCCCTCGTTAATATAAACAGAAAATCAAGAACATTTTAGTTATTTCTAATGAAGACATATTGTTTTTTATCATTTGTATTGGAAACAACATTGTCATATGTCTTTTCTTGGAACTAAATAATACGAAACCTCGCTCTATGATTTGAAGGTAAAATCCTCAAATATTGTAAAATAGTGACTTTTTCACTTTAATCATGTAGTTTGATATTACGCAAATATATTCATTTTTACCAATATTTCGATACTATTTCATATAGTATCACGATATGTGATTTGGCCTTCAAATCTCAGAATTTCGCATAATATTGCATTTTAAGCAAGTTTTCTTGCATTTTGTTTCGTACGAAAAATCATATAATTTAGCAATATTTTGACGTTTATCATCCCCTTTTCCTATATTTGATTTAAACAAAATATCATCGAATTAGGCAATATTTTGCCGTTTTTCCACGTTTTTGTGAATTTTCAGTCCATGGGTATTAATTCATTATATATACTATAAAAATGATGCAAACACATGATTGATTAGATAATAACCTTAAATACTTCATTTTCAATCAACTATTTGTTTCTCGTTAAAATACTGAGTAAGATATTGAAAAGGGGAAAAGTTCTGTTTTTATTGCATATATCGACGTTTCAGCCGGAATAGAGCGATTTTCGTGTACATCTTCCATCGGTAATATAAACGGAAAATCAGGAACATTTTAGTTAATTCTAATGAAAACACATTGATTTTTATCATTTGTATTGGAAACAACATTGTCATATGTCTTTTCTTGGATCTAAATAATACGAAACCTCGCTCTATAATTTGAAGGTAAAATCCTCAAATATGGTAAAATAGTGACTTTTTCACGTTAATCATGTAGTTTGATATTACGCAAATATATTCATTTTTACCAATATTTCGATACTATTTCATGTAGTATCACGATACGTGATTTGGCCTTCAAATGTCAGAATTTCGCATAATATTGCATTTTAAGCAAGTTTTCTTGTATTTTGTTTCGTACGAAAAATCATCGAAAAATCAATATTTTGACGTTTATCATCCCCTTTTCCATTATTTGATTTAAACAAAATATCATCGAATTAGGCAATATTTTGCCGTTTTTCCACGTTTTTGTGAATTTTCAGTCTATGGGTATTAATTCATTATATATACGATAAAAATGATGCAAACACATAATTGATTAGATAATAACCTTAAATACTTCATTTTCAATCAACTATTTGTTTCTCGTTAAAATACTGAGTAAGATATTGAAAAGGGGAGAAGTTCTGTTTTTATTGCATATATCGACGTTTCAGCCGGAATAGAGCGATTTTCGTGTACATCTTCCATCGGTAATATAAACGGAAAATCAGGAACATTTTAGTTAATTCTAATGAAAACACATTGATTTTTATCATTTGTATTGGAAATAACATTGTCATATGTCTTTTGTTGGATCAAAATAATACGAAACCTCGCTCTATGATTTGAAGTTAAAATCCTCAAATATAGTTAAATAGTGACTTTTTTCACGTTTTTCATGTAGTTTGATATTACTTAAATATATTCTTTTTTACCAATATTTCGATAATATTTCATGTAGTATCACGATATGTAATTTGGCCTTGAAATCTCAGAATTTCGCATAACATTACATTTTAAGCAAGTTTTCTTGCATTTTGTTTCGTACGAAAAATCATCGAATTTAGCAATATTTTGACGTTTATCATCCCCTTTTCCTTTATTTGATTTAAACAAAATATCATCGAATTAGGCAATATTTTGCCGTTTTTCCACGTTTTTGTGAATTTTCAGTCTATTGGTATTAATTCATTATATATACGATAAAAATGATGCAAACACATAATTGATTAGATAATAACCTTAAATACTTTATTTTCAATCAACTATTTGTTTCTCGGTAAAATACTGAGTAAGATATTGAAAAGGGGAGAAATTCTGTTTTTATTGCATATATCGACGTTTCAGCTTGAATAGAGCGATTTTCGTGTACATCTTCCATCGGTAATATAAACGGAAAATCAGGAACATTTTAGTTAATTCTAATGAAAACACATTGATTTTTATCATTTGTATTGGAAACAACATTGTCATATGTCTTTTGTTGGATGAAAATAATACGAAACCTCGCTCTATGATTTGAAGTTAAAATCCTCAAATATGGTTAAATAGTGACTTTTTTCACGTTTTTCAAGTAGTTTGATATTACGTAAATATATTCATTTTTACCAAATATTCGATACTATTTCATGTAGTATCACGATATGTGATTTGGCCGTGAAATCTCAGAATTTTGCATAATATTGCATTTTAAGCAAGTTTTCTTGCATTTTGTTTCGTACGAAAAATCATCGAATTTAGCAATATTTTGACGTTTATCATCCCCTTTTTCCTTTATGTGATTTAAACAAAATATCATTGAATTAGGCAATATTTTGCCATTTTCCACGTTTTTGTGAATTTTCAGTCCATGGGTATTAATTCATATATATACGATAAAAATGATGCAAACACATAATTGATTAGATAATAACCTTAAATACTTCATTGCAATCATCTATTTGTTTCTCGTTAAAATACTGAGTAAGATATTGAGAAGGGGAGAAGTTCGGTTTTTATTGCATATATCGACGTTTCAGCCGGATTAGAGCGGTTTTACGTGTACATCTTCCCTCGTTAATATAAACGGAAAATCAAGAACATTATAGTTAATTCTAATGAAAACACATTGTTTTTTATCATTTGTATTGGAAACAACATTGTGATATGTCTTTTCTTGGTACTAAATAAAACGAAACCTCGCTCTATGATTTGAAGGTAAAATCCTCAAATATGGTAAAATAGTGACTTTTTCACGTTAATCATGTAGTTTGATATTACGCAAATATATTCATTTTTACCAATATTTCGATACTATTTCATGTAGTATCACGATATGTGATTGGCCTTCAAATCTCAGAATTTCGCATAATATTGCATTTTAAGCAAGTTTTCTTGCATTTTGTTTCGTACGAAAAATCATCGAATTTAGCAATATTTTGACGTTTATCATCCCCTTTTCCTTTATTTGATTTAAACAAAATATCATCGAATTAGGCAATATTTTGCCGTTTTTCCACGTTTTTGTGAATTAACAGTCCATGGGTATTAATTCATTATATATACGATAAAAATGATACAAACACATAATTGATTAGATAATAACCTTAAATACTTCATTTTCAATCAATTATTTGTTTCTCGTTAAAATACTGAGTAAGATATTGAAAAGGGGAAAAGTTGTGTTTTTATTGCATACATCGACGTTTCAGCCGGAATAGAGCGATTTTCGTGTACATCTTCCATCGGTAATATAAACGGAAAATCAGGAACATTTTAGTTAATTCTAATGAAAACACATTGATTTTTATCATTTGTATTGGAAACAACGTTTTCATATGTCTTTTCTTGGATCTAAATAATACGAAACCTCGCTCTATGATTTGAAGGTAAAATCCTCAAATATGGTATAATAGTAAATTTTTCTCGTTAATCATGAAGTTTGATATTACGCTCATATATTCACTTTTACCAATATTCCGATACTATTTCATGTAGTATCACGATATGTGATTTGGCCTTCAAATCTCAGAATTTCGCATAATATTGCATTTTAAGCAAGTTTTCTTGCATTTTGTTTCGTACGAAAAATCATCGAATTTAGCAATATTTTGACGTTTATCATCCCCTTTTCCTTCATGTGATTTAAACAAAATATTACCGAATTAGGCAATAATTTGCCGTTTTCCACGTTTTTGTGAATTTTCAGCAATGGGTATTAATTCATATATATACGATAAAAATGATGCAAACACATAATTGATTACATAATAACCTTAAATACTTCATTTTCAATCATCTATTTGTTTGTCGTTAAAATACTGAGTAAGATATTGAGAAGGGGAGAAGTTCGGTTTTTATTGCATATATCGACGTTTCAGCCGGATTAGAGAGGTTTTACGTGTACATCTTCCCTCGTTAATATAAACGGAAAATCAAGAACATTATAGTTAATTCTAATGAAAACACATTGTTTTTTATCATTTGTATTGGAAACAACATTGTGATATGTCTTTTCTTGGAACTAAATAATACGAAACCTCGCTCTATGATTTGAAGGTAAAATCCTCAAATATGGTAAAATAGTGACTTTTTCACGTTAATCATGTAGTTTGATATTACGCAAATATATTCATTTTTACCAATATTTCGATACTATTTCATGTAGTATCACGATATGTGATTTGGCCTTCAAATCTCAGAATTTCGCACAATATTGCATTTTAAGCAAGTTTTCCTGCATTTTGTTTCGTACGAAAAATCATCGAATTTAGCAATATTTTGACGTTTATCATCCCCTTTTCCTTTATATGATTTAAACAAAATATCATCGAATTTGGCAATATTTTGCCGTTTTTCCACGTTTTTGTTAATTTTCAGTCTATGGGTATTAATTCATTATATATACGATAAAAATGATGCAAACACATAATTGATTAGATAATAACCTTAAATACTTTATTTTCAATCATCTATTTGTTTCTCGGTAAAATACTGAGTAAGATAATGAAAAGGGGAGAAGTTCTGTTTTTATCGCATATATCGACGTTTCAGCTTGAATAGAGCGATTTTCGTGTACATGTTCCATCGGTAATATAAACGGAAAATCAGGAACATTTTAGTTAATTCTAATGAAAACACATTGATTTTTATCATTTGTATTGGAAACAACATTGTCATATGTCTTTTGTTGGATCAAAATAATACGAAACCTCGCTCTATGATTTGAAGTTAAAATCCTCAAATATGGTTAAATAGTGACTTTTTTCACGTTTTTCAAGTAGTTTGATATTACGTAAATATATTCATTTTTACCAAATATTCGATACTATTTCATGTAGTATCACGATATGTGATTTGGCCTTGAAATCTCAGAATTTTGCATAATATTGCATTTTAAGCAAGTTTTCTTGCATTTTGTTTCGTACGAAAAATCATCGAATTTAGCAATTTTTTGACGTTTATCATCCCCTTTTCCTTTATATGATTTAAACAAAATATCATCGAATTAGGCAATATTTTGCCGTTTTCCACGTTCTTGTGAATTTTCAGTCCATGGGTATTAATTCATATATATACGATAAAAATGATGCAAACACAAAATTGATTAGATAATAACCTTAAATACTTCATTTTTAATCAACTATTTCTTTTTCGTTAAAATACTGAGTAAGATATTGAAAGATGGAGAAGTTCTGATTTTATTGCATATATCGACGTTTCAGCCGGAATAGAGCGGTTTTCGTGTACATCTTCCATCGGTAATATAAACGGAAAATCAGGAACATTTTAGTTAATTCTAATGAAAACACATTGATTTTTATCATTTGTATTGGAAACAACATTGTCATATGTCTTTTCTTGGATCAAAATAATACGAAACCTCGCTCTATGATTTGAAGTTAAAATCCTCAAATATGGTTAAATAGTGACTTTTTTCACGTTTTTCATGTAGTTTGATATTACGTAAATATATTCTTTTTTACCAATATTTCGATACTATTTCATGTAGTATTACGATATGTAATTTGGCCTTGAAATCTCAAAATTTCAGAATAATATTGCATTTTAAGCAAGTTTTCTTGCATTTTGTTTCGTACGAAAAATCATCGAATTTAGCAATATTTTGACGTTTATCATCCCCTTTTCCTTTATGTGATTTAAACAAAATATCATCGAATTAGGCAATATCTTGCCGTTTTCCACGTTTTTGTGAATTTTCCGTCCATGGGTATTAATTCATATATATACGATAAAAATGATGCAAACACATAATTGATTAGATAAGAACCTTAAATACTTCATTTTCAATCATCTATTTGTTTGTCGTTAAAATACTGAGTAAGATATTGAGAAGGGGAGAAGTTCGGTTTTTATTGCATATATCGACGTTTCAGCCGGATTAGAGCGGTTTTACGTGTACATCTTCCCTCGTTAATATAAACGGAAAATCAAGAACATTATAGTTAATTCTAATGAAAACACATTGTTTTTTATCATTTGTATTGGAAACAACATTGTGATATGTCTTTTCTTGGAACTAAATAATACGAAACCTCGCTCTATGATTTGAAGGTAAAATCCACAAATATGGTAAAATAGTGACTTTTTCACGTTAATCATGTAGTTTGATATTACGCAAATATATTCATTTTTACCAATATTTCGATACTATTTCATGTAGTATCACGATATGTGATTTGGCCTTCAAATCTCAGAATTTCGCATAATATTGCATTTTAAGCAAGTTTTCCTGCATTTTGTTTCGTACGAAAAATCATCGAATTTAGCAATATTTTGACGTTTATCATCCCCTTTTCCTTTATTTGATTTAAACAAAATATCATCGAATTAGGCAATATTTTGCCGTTTTTCCACGTTTTTGTGAATTTTCAGTCTATGGGTATTAATTCATTATATATACGATAAAAATGATGCAAACACATAATTGATTAGATAATAACCTTAAATACTTTATTTTCAATCAACTATTTGTTTCTCGGTAAAATACTGAGTAAGATATTGAAAAGGGGAGAAGTTCTGTTTTTATTGCATATATCGACGTTTCAGCTTGAATAGAGCGATTTTCGTGTACATCTTCCATCGGTAATATAAACGGAAAATCAGGAACATTTTAGTTAATTCTAATGAAAACACATTGATTTTTATCATTTGTATTGGAAACAACATTGTCATATGTCTTTTGTTGGATGAAAATAATACGAAACCTCGCTCTAAGATTTGAAGTTAAAATCCTCAAATATGGTTAAATAGTGACTTTTTTCACGTTTTTCAAGTAGTTTGATATTACGTAAATATATTCATTTTTACCAAATATTCGATACTATTTCATGTAGTATCACGATATGTGATTTGGCCTTGAAATCTCAGAATTTTGCATAATATTGCATTTTAAGCAAGTTTTCTTGCATTTTGTTTCGTACGAAAAATCATCGAATTTAGCAATTTTTTGACGTTTATCATCCCTTTTTCCTTTATGTGATTTAAACAATATATCATCGAATTAGGCAATATTTTGCCGTTTTCCACGTTTTTGTGAATTTTCAGTCCATGGGTATTAATTCATATATATACGATAAAAATGATGCAAACACAAAATTGATTAGATAATAACCTTAAATACTTCATTTTTAATCAATTATTTCTTTCTCGTTAAAATACTGAGTAAGATATTGAAAGGGGGAGAAGTTCTGATTTTATTGCATATATCGACGTTTCAGCCGGAATAGAGCGGTTTTCGTGTACATCTTTCATCGGTAATATAAACGGAAAATCAGGAACATTTTAGTTAATTCTAATGAAAACACATTGATTTTTATCATTTGTATTGGAAACAACATTGTCATATGTCTTTTCTTGGATCTAAATAATACGAAACCTCGCTCTATGATTTAAAGTTAAAATCCTCAAATATGGTTAAATAGTGACTTTTTTCACGTTTTTCATGTAGTTTGATATTACGTAAATATATTCATTTTTACCAATATTTCGATACTATTTCATGTAGTATCACGATATGTGATTTGGCCTTGAAATCTCAGAATTTCGCATAATATTGCATTTTAAGCAAGTTTTCTTGCATTTTGTTTCGTACGAAAAATCATCGAATTTAGCAATATTTTGACGTTTATCATCCCTTTTTCCTTTATGTGATTTAAACAAAATATCATTGAATTAGGCAATATTTTGCCATTTTCCACGTTTTTGTGAATTTTCAGTCCATGGGTATTAATTCATATATATACGATAAAAATGATGCAAACACATAATTGATTAGATAATAACCTTAAATACTTCATTGCAATCATCTATTTGTTTCTCGTTAAAATGCTGAGTAAGATATTGAGAAGGGGAGAAGTTCGGTTTTTATTGCATATATCGACGTTTCAACCGGATTAGAGCGGTTTTACGTGTACATCTTCCCTCGTTAATATAAACGGAAAATCAAGAACATTATAGTTAATTCTAATGAAAACACATTGTTTTTTATCATTTGTATTAGAAACAACATTGTGATATGTCTTTTCTTGGAACTAAATAATACGAAACCTCGCTCTATGATTTGAAGGTAAAATCCTCAAATATGGTAAAATAGTGACTTTTTCACGTTAATCATGTAGTTTGATATTACGCAAATATATTCATTTTTACCAATATTTCGATACTATTTCATGTAGTATCACGATATGTGATTTGGCCTTCATATCTCAGAATTTCGCATAATATTGCATTTTAAGCAAGTTTTCCTGCATTTTGTTTCGTACGAAAAATCATCGAATTTAGCAATATTTTGACGTTTATCATCCCCTTTTCCTTTATTTGATTTAAAGAAAATATCATCGAATTAGGCAATATTTTGCCGTTTTTCCACGTTTTTGTGAATTTTCAGTCTATGGGTATTAATTCATTATATATACGATAAAAATGATGCAAACACATAATTGATTAGATAATAACCTTAAATACTTTATTTTCAATCAACTATTTGTTTCTCGGTAAAATACTGAGTAAGATATTGAAAAGGGGAGAAGTTCTGTTTTTATTGCATATATCGACGTTTCAGCTTGAATAGAGCGATTTTCGTGTACATCTTCCATCGGTAATATAAACGGAAAATCAGGAACATTTTAGTTAATTCTAATGAAAACACATTGATTTTTATCATTTGTATTGGAAACAACATTGTCATATGTCTTTTGTTGGATCAAAATAATACGAAACCTCGCTCTACGATTTGAAGTTAAAATCCTCAAATATGGTTAAATAGTGACTTTTTTCACGTTTTTCAAGTAGTTTGATATTACGTAAATATATTCATTTTTACCATATATTCGATACTATTTCATGTAGTATCACGATATGTGATTTGGCCTTGAAATCTCAGAATTTTGCATAATATTGCATTTTAAGCAAGTTTTCTTGCATTTTGTTTCGTACGAAAAATCATCGAATTTAGCAATTTTTTGACGTTTATCATCCCCTTTTCCTTTATGTGATTTAAACAAAATATCATCGAATTAGGCAATATTTTGCCGTTTTCCACGTTTTTGTGAATTTTCAGTCCATGGGTATTAATTCATATATATACGATAAAAATGATGCAAACACAAAATTGATTAGATAATAACCTTAAATACTTCATTTTTAATCAACTATTTCTTTTTCGTTAAAATACTGAGTAAGATATTGAAAGATGGAGAAGTTCTGATTTTATTGCATATATCGACGTTTCAGCCGGAATAGAGCGGTTTTCGTGTATATCTTCCATCGGTAATATAAACGGAAAATCAGGAACATTTTAGTTAATTCTAATGAAAACACATTGATTTTTATCATTTGTATTGGAAACAACATTGTCATATGTTTTTTCTTGGATCAAAATAATACGAAACCTCGCTCTGTGATTTGAAGTTAAAATCCTCAAATATGGTTAAATAGTGACTTTTTTCACGTTTTTCATGTAGTTTGATATTACGTAAATATATTCTTTTTTACCAATATTTCGATACTATTTCATGTAGTATTACGATATGTAATTTGGCCTTGAAATCTCAAAATTTCGCATAATATTGCATTTTAAGCAAGTTTTCTTGCATTTTGTTTCGTACGAAAAATCATCGAATTTAGCAATATTTTGACGTTTATCATCCCCTTTTCCTTTATGTGATTTAAACAAAATATCATCTAATTAGGCAATATCTTGCCGTTTTCCACGTTTTTGTGAATTTTCCGTCCATGGGTATTAATTCATATATATACGATAAAAATGATGCAAACACATAATTGATTAGATAAGAACCTTAAATACTTCATTTTCAATCATCTATTTGTTTGTCGTTAAAATACTGAGTAAGATATTGAGAAGGGGAGAAGTTCGGTTTTTATTGCATATATCGACGTTTCAGCCGGATTAGAGCGGTTTTACGTGTACATCTTCCCTCGTTAATATAAACGGAAAATCAAGAACATTATAGTTAATTCTAATGAAAACACATTGTTTTTTATCATTTGTATTGGAAACAACATTGTGATATGTCTTTTCATGGAACTAAATAATACGAAACCTCGCTCTATGATTTGAAGGTAAAATCCTCAAATATGGTAAAATAGTGACTTTTTCACGTTAATCATGTAGTTTGATATTACGCAAATATATTCATTTTTACCAATATTTCGATACTATTTCATGTAGTATCACGATATGTGATTTGGCCTTCAAATCTCAGAATTTCGCATAATATTGCATTTTAAGCAAGTTTTCCTGCATTTTGTTTCGTACGAAAAATCATCGAATTTAGCAATATTTTGACGTTTATCATCCCCTTTTCCTTTATTTGATTTAAACAAAATATCATCGAATTAGGCAATATTTTGCCGTTTTTCCACGTTTTTGTGAATTTTCAGTCTATGGGTATTAATTCATTATATATACGATAAAAATGATGCAAACACATAATTGATTAGATAATAACCTTAAATACTTTATTTTCAATCAACTATTTGTTTCTCGGTAAAATACTGAGTAAGATATTGAAAAGGGGAGAAGTTCTGTTTTTATTGCATATATCGACGTTTCAGCTTGAATAGAGCGATTTTCGTGTACATCTTCCATCGGTAATATAAACGGAAAATCAGGAACATTTTAGTTAATTCTAATGAAAACACATTGATTTTTATCATTTGTATTGGAAACAACATTGTCATATGTCTTTTGTTGGATGAAAATAATACGAAACCTCGCTCTATGATTTGAAGTTAAAATCCTCAAATATGGTTAAATAGTGACTTTTTTCACGTTTTTCAAGTAGTTTGATATTACGTAAATATATTCATTTTTACCAAATATTCGATACTATTTCATGTAGTATCACGATATGTGATTTGGCCTTGAAATCTCAGAATTTTGCATAATATTGCATTTTAAGCAAGTTTTCTTGCATTTTGTTTCGTACGAAAAATCATCGAATTTAGCAATTTTTTGACGTTTATCATCCCCTTTTCCTTTATGTGATTTAAACAATATATCATCGAATTAGGCAATATTTTGCCGTTTTCCACGTTTTTGTGAATTTTCAGTTCATGGGTATTAATTCATATATATACGATAAAAATGATGCAAACACAAAATTGATTAGATAATAACCTTAAATACTTCATTTTTAATCAACTATTTCTTTCTCGTTAAAATACTGAGTAAGAAATTGAAAGGGGGAGAAGTTCTGATTTTATTGCATATATCGACGTTTCAGCCGGAATAGAGCGGTTTTCGTGTACATCTTCCATCGGTAATATAAACGGAAAATCAGGAACATTTTAGTTAATTCTAATGAAAACACATTGATTTTTATCATTTGTATTGGAAACAACATTGTCATATGTCTTTTCTTGGATCTAAATAATACGAAACCTCGCTCTATGATTTGAAGTTAAAATCCTCAAATATGGTTAAATAGTGACTTTTTTCACGTTTTTCATGTAGTTTGATATTACGTAAATATATTCATTTTTACCAATATTTCGATACTATTTCATGTAGTATCACGATATAAGATTTGGCCTTGAAATCTCAGAATTTCGCATAATATTGCATTTTAAGCAAGTTTTCTTGCATTTTGTTTCGTTTGAAAAATCATCGAATTTAGCAATATTTTGACGTTTATCATCCCTTTTTCCTTTATGTGATTTAAACAAAATATCATTGAATTAGGCAATATTTTGCCATTTTCCACGTTTTTGTGAATTTTCAGTCCATGGGTATTAATTCATATATATACGATAAAAATGATGCAAACACATAATTGATTAGATAATAACCTTAAATACTTCATTGCAATCATCTATTTGTTTCTCGTTAAAATACTGAGTAAGATATTGAAAAGGGGAGAAGTTCGGTTTTTATTGCATATATCGACGTTTCAGCCGGATTAGAGCAGTTTTACGTGTACATCTTCCCTCGTTAATATAAACAGAAAATCAAGAACATTTTAGTTATTTCTAATGAAGACATATTGTTTTTTATCATTTGTATTGGAAACAACATTGTCATATGTCTTTTATTGGAACTAAATAATACGAAACCTCGCTCTATGATTTGTAGGTAAAATCCTCAAATATGGTAAAATAGTGACTTTTTCACTTTAATCATGTAGTTTGATATTACGCAAATATATTCATTTTTACCAATATTTCGATACTATTTCATGTAGTATCACGATATGTGATTTGGCCTTCAAATCTCAGAATTTCGCATAATATTGCATTTTAAGCAAGTTTTCTTGCATTTTGTTTCGTACGAAAAATCATCGAATTTAGCAATATTTTGACGTTTATCATCCCCTTTTCCTTTATTTGATTTAAACAAAATATCATCGAATTAGGCAATATGTTGCCGTTTTTCCACGTTTTTGTGAATTTTCAGTCTATGGGTATTAATACGATAAAAATGATGCAAACACATAATTGATTAGATAATAACCTTAAATACTTTATTTTCAATCAACTATTTGTTTCTCGGTAAAATACTGAGTAAGATATTGAAAAGGGGAGAAGTTCTGTTTTTATTGCATATATCGACGTTTCAGCTTGAATAGAGCGATTTTCGTGTACATCTTCCATCGGTAATATAAACGGAAAATCAGGAACATTTTAGTTAATTCTAATGAAAACACATTGATTTTTATCATTTGTATTGGAAACAACATTGTCATATGTCTTTTGTTGGATGAAAATAATACGAAACCTCGCTCTATGATTTGAAGTTAAAATCCTCAAATATGGTTAAATAGTGACTTTTTTCACGTTTTTCAAGTAGTTTGATATTACGTAAATATATTCATTTTTACCAAATATTCGATACTATTTCATGTAGTATCACGATATGTGATTTGGCCTTGAAATCTCAGAATTTTGCATAATATTGCATTTTAAGCAAGTTTTCTTGCATTTTGTTTCGTACGAAAAATCATCGAATTTAGCAATTTTTTGACGTTTATCATCCCCTTTTCCTTTATGTGATTTAAACAATATATCATCGAATTAGGCAATATTTTGCCGTTTTCCACGTTTTTATGAATTTTCAGTTCATGGGTATTAATTCATATATATACGATAAAAATGATGCAAACACAAAATTGATTAGATAATAACCTTAAATACTTCATTTTTAATCAACTATTTCTTTCTCGTTAAAATACTGAGTAAGAAATTGAAAGGGGGAGAAGTTCTGATTTTATTGCATATATCGACGTTTCAGCCGGAATAGAGCGGTTTTCGTGTACATCTTCCATCGGTAATATAAACGGAAAATCAGGAACATTTTAGTTAATTCTAATGAAAACACATTGATTTTTATCATTTGTATTGGAAACAACATTGTCATATGTCTTTTCTTGGATCTAAATAATACGAAACCTCGCTCTATGATTTGAAGTTAAAATCCTCAAATATGGTTAAATAGTGACTTTTTTCACGTTTTTCATGTAGTTTGATATTACGTAAATATATTCATTTTTACCAATATTTCGATACTATTTCATGTAGTATCACGATATAAGATTTGGCCTTGAAATCTCAGAATTTCGCATAATATTGCATTTTAAGCAAGTTTTCTTGCATTTTGTTTCGTTTGAAAAATCATCGAATTTAGCAATATTTTGACGTTTATCATCCCTTTTTCCTTTATGTGATTTAAACAAAATATCATTGAATTAGGCAATATTTTGCCATTTTCCACGTTTTTGTGAATTTTCAGTCCATGGGTATTAATTCATATATATACGATAAAAATGATGCAAACACATAATTGATTAGATAATAACCTTAAATACTTCATTGCAATCATCTATTTGTTTCTCGTTAAAATACTGAGTAAGATATTGAAAAGGGGAGAAGTTCGGTTTTTATTGCATATATCGACGTTTCAGCCGGATTAGAGCAGT
Source organism: Procambarus clarkii (assembly GCF_040958095.1). Lineage (NCBI taxonomy): Eukaryota > Metazoa > Arthropoda > Malacostraca > Decapoda > Cambaridae > Procambarus > Procambarus clarkii. The sequence goes on along the minus strand of NC_091233.1, from coordinate 380,299 downwards.
TTTACGTGTACATCTTCCCTCGTTAATATAAACAGAAAATCAAGAACATTTTAGTTATTTCTAATGAAGACATATTGTTTTTTATCATTTGTATTGGAAACAACATTGTCATATGTCTTTTATTGGAACTAAATAATACGAAACCTCGCTCTATGATTTGTAGGTAAAATCCTCAAATATGGTAAAATAGTGACTTTTTCACTTTAATCATGTAGTTTGATATTACGCAAATATATTCATTTTTACCAATATTTCGATACTATTTCATGTAGTATCACGATATGTGATTTGGCCTTCAAATCTCAGAATTTCGCATAATATTGCATTTTAAGCAAGTTTTCTTGCATTTTGTTTCGTACGAAAAATCATCGAATTTAGCAATATTTTGACGTTTATCATCCCCTTTTCCTTTATTTGATTTAAACAAAATATCATCGAATTAGGCAATATGTTGCCGTTTTTCCACGTTTTTGTGAATTTTCAGTCTATGGGTATTAATTCATTATATATACGATAAAAATGATGCAAACACATAATTGATTAGATAATAACCTTAAATACTTTATTTTCAATCAACTATTTGTTTCTCGGTAAAATGCTGAGTAAGATATTGAAAAGGGGAGAAGTTCTGTTTTTATTGCATATATCGACGTTTCAGCTTGAATAGAGCGATTTTCGTGTACATCTTCCATCGGTAATATAAACGGAAAATCAGGAACATTTTAGTTAATTCTAATGAAAACACATTGATTTTTATCATTTGTATTGGAAACAACATTGTCATATGTCTTTTGTTGGATGAAAATAATACGAAACCTCGCTCTATGATTTGAAGATAAAATCCTCAAATATGGTTAAATAGTGACTTTTTTCACGTTTTTCAAGTAGTTTGATATTACGTAAATATATTCATTTTTACCAAATATTCGATACTATTTCATGTAGTATCACGATATGTGATTTGGCCTTGAAATCTCAGAATTTTGCATAATATTGCATTTTAAGGAAGTTTTCTTGCATTTTGTTTCGTACGAAAAGTCATCGAATTTAGCAATTTTTTGACGTTTATCATCACCTTTTCCTTTATGTGATTTAAACAATATATCATCGAATTAGGCAATATTTTGCCGTTTTCCACGTTTTTGTGAATTTTCAGTTCATGGGTATTAATTCATTATATATACGATAAAAATGATACAAACACATAATTGATTAGATAATAACCTTAAATACTTCATTTCAATCAATTATTTGTTTCTCGTTAAAATACTGAATAAGATATTGAAAACGGGAAAAGTTCTGTTTTTATTGCATACATCGACGTTTCAGCCGGAATAGAGCGATTTTCGTGTACATCTTCCATCGGTAATATAAACGGAAAATCAGGAACATTTTAGTTAATTCTAATGAAAACACATTGATTTTTATCATTTGTATTGGAAACAACGTTGTCATATGTCTTTTCTTGGATCTAAATAATACGAAACCTCGCTCTATGATTTGAAGGTAAAATCCTCAAATATGGTATAATAGTAAATTTTTCACGTTAATCATGTAGTTTGATATTACGCTCATATATTCACTTTTACCAATATTCCGATACTATTTCATGTAGTATCTCGATATGTGATTTGGCCTTCAAATCTCAGAATTTCGCATAATATTACATTTTAGGCAAGTTTTCTTGCATTTTGTTTCGTACGAAAAATCATCGAATTTAGCAAATTTTGACGTTTATCATCCCCTTTTCCTTTATTTGATTTAAACAAAATATCATCGAATTAGGCAAAATTTTGCCGTTTTTCCACGTTTTTGTGAATTTTCAGTCTATGGGTATTAATTCATTATATATACGATAAAAATGATGCAAACACATAATTGATTAGATAATAATCTTAAATACTTCATTTTCAATCAACTATTTGTTTCTCGTTAAAATACTGAGTAAGATATTGAAAAGGGAAGAAGTTCTGTTTTTATTGCATATATCGACGTTTCAGCCGGAATAGAGCGATTTTCGTGTACATCTTCCATCGGTAATATAAACGGAAAATCAGGAACATTTTAGTTAATTCCAATGAAAACACATTGATTTTTATCATTTGTATTGGAAACAACATTGTCATATGTCTTTTCTTGGATCTAAATAATACGAAACCTCGCTCTATAATTTGAAGGTAAAATCCTCAAATATGGTAAAATAGTGACTTTTTCACGTTAATCATGTAGTTTGATATTACGCAAATATATTCATTTTTACCAATATTTCGATACTATTTCATCTAGTATCTCGATATGTGATTTGGCCTTCAAATCTCAGAATTTCGCATAATATTGCATTTAATAGAAGTTTTCTTGCATTTTCTTTCGTACGAAAAATCATGGAATTTAGCAATATTTTGACCTTTATCATCCCCTTTTCCTTTATTTGATTTAAACAAAATATCATCGAATTAGGCAATATTTTGCCGTTTTTCCACGTTTTTGTGAATTTTCAGTCCATGGGTATTAATTCAAATATATACGATAAAAATGATTCATTTTCAATCATCTATTTGTTTCTCGTTAAAATACTGAGTAAGATATTGAAAAGGGGAGAAGTTCGGTTTTTATTGCATATATCGACGTTTCAGCCGCATTAGAGCGGTTTTACGTGTACATCTTCCATCGTTAATATAAACAGAAAATCAAGAACATTTTAGTTATTTCTAATGAAAACACATTGTTTTTTATCATTTGTATTGGAACCAACATTGTCATATGTCTTTTCTTGGAACTAAATAATACGAAACCTCGCTCTATAATTTGAAGGTAAAATCCTCAAATATGGTAAAATAGTGACTTCTTCACTTTAATCATGTAGGTTTATATTACGCAAATATATTAATTTTTCCAATATTTCGATACTATTTCATGTAGTATCACGATATGTGATTTGGCCTTCAAATCTCAGAATTTCGCATAATATTGCATTTTAAGCAAGTTTTCTTGCATTTTGTTTCGTACGAAAAATCATCGAATTTAGCAATATTTTGACGTTTATCATCCCTTTTTCCTTTATGTGATTTAAACAAAATATCATCGAATTAGGCAATATTTTGCCGTTTTCCACGTTTTTGTGAATTTTCAGTCCATGGGTATTAATTCATATATATACGATAAAAATGATGCAAACACATAATTGATTAGATAATAACCTTAAATACTTCATTGCAATCATGTATTTGTTTCTCGTTAAAATACTGAGTAAGATATTGAAAAGGGGAGAAGTTCGGTTTTTATTGCATATATCGACGTTTCAGCCGGATTAGAGCGGTTTTAGGTGTACATCTTCCATCAGTAATATATACGGAAAATCAGGAACATTTTAGTTAATTCTAATGAAAACACATTGTTTTTTATCATTTGTATTGGAAACAACATTAGCATATGTCTTTTCTTGGAACTAAATAATACGAAACCTCGCTCTATGATTTGAAGGTAAAATCCTCAAATATGGTAAAATAGTGACTTTTTCACGTTAATCGTGAAAAGTTTGATATTACGCAAATATATTCATTTTTACCAATATTTAGATACTATTTCATGTAGTATCACGATACGTGATTTGGCCTTCAAATCTCAGAATTTCGCATAATATTGCATTCTAAGCAAGTTTTCTTGCATTTTGTTTCGTACGAAAAATTATCGAAAAATCAATATTTTGACGTTTATCATCCCCTTTTCCTTTATTTGATTTAAACAAAATATCATCGAATTAGGCAATATTTTGCCGTTTTTCCACGTTTTTGTGAATTTTCAGTCTATGGGTATTAATTCATTATATATACGATAAAAATGATGCAAACACATAATTGATTAGATAATAACCTTAAATACTTCATTTTCAATCAACTATTTGTTTCTCGTTAAAATACTGAGTAAGATATTTAAAAGGGGAGAAGTTCTGTTTTTATTGCATATATCGACGTTTCAGCCGGAATAGAGCGATTTTCGTGTACATCTTCCATCGGTAATATAAACGGAAAATCAGGAACATTTTAGTTAATTCTAATGAAAACACATTGATTTTTATCATTTGTATTGGAAACAACATTGTCATATGTCTTTTGTTGGATCAAAATAATACGAAACCTCGCTATATGATTTGAAGTTAAAATTCTCAAATATGGTTAAATAGTGACTTTTTTCACGTTTTTCATGTAGTTTGATATTACGTAAATATATTCTTTTTTACCAATATTTCGACACTATTTCATGTAGTATCACGATATGTAATTTGGCCTTGAAATCTCAGAATTTCGCATAATATTGCATTTTAAGCAAGTTTTCTTGCATTTTGTTTCGAAAGAAAAATCATCGAATTTAGCAATATTTTGACGTTTATCATCCCCTTTTCTTTTATGTGATTTAAACAAAATATCATCGAATTAGGCAATATCTTGCCGTTGTCCACGTTTTTGTGAATTTTCAGTCCATGGGTATTAATTCATATATATACGATAAAAATTATGCAAAAACATAATTGATTAGATAATAACCTTAAATACCTCATTTTCAATCAATTATTTCTTTCTCGTTAAAATACTGAGTAGGATATTGAAAGGGGGAGAAGTTCTGATTTTATTGCATATATCGACGTTTCAGCCGGAATAGAGAGGTTTTCGTGTACATCTTCCATCGGTAATATAAACGGAAAATCAGGAACATTTTAGTTAATTCTAATGAAAACACTTTGATTTTTATCATTTGTATTGGAAACAACATTGTCATATGTCTTTTCTTGGATCAAAATAATACGAAACCTCGCTCTATGATTTGAAGTTAAAATCCTCAAATATGGTTAAATAGTGACTTTTTTCACGTTTTTCATGTAGTTTGATATTACGTAAATATATTCTTTTTTACCAATATTTCGATACTATTTCATGTAGTATCACGATATGTAATTTGGCCTTGAAATCTCAAAATTTCGCATAATATTGCATTTTAAGCAAGTTTTCTTGCATTTTGTTTCGTACGAAAAATCATCGAATTTAGCAATATTTTGACGTTTATCATCCCCTTTTCCTTTATGTGATTTAAACAAAATATCATCGAATTAGGCAATATCTTGCCGTTTTCCACGTTTTTGTGAATTTTCCGTCCATGGGTATTAATTCATATATATACGATAAAAATGATGCAAACACATAATTGATTAGATAAGAACCTTAAATACTTCATTTTCAATCATCTATTTGTTTGTCGTTAAAATACTGAGTAAGATATTGAGAAGGGGAGAAGTTCGGTTTTTATTGCATATATCGACGTTTCAGCCGGATTAGAGCGGTTTTACGTGTACATCTTCCCTCGTTAATATAAACGGAAAATCAAGAAGATTATAGTTAATTCTAATGAAAACACATTGCTTTTTATCATTTGTATTGGAAACAACATTGTGATATGTCTTTTCTTGGAACTAAATAATACGAAACCTCGCTCTATGATTTGAAGGTAAAATCCTCAAATATGGTAAAATAGTGACTTTTTCACGTTAATCATGTAGTTTGATATTACGCAAATATATTCATTTTTACCAATATTTCGATACTATTTCATGTAGTATCACGATATGTGATTTGGCCTTCAAATCTCAGAGTTTCGCATAATATTGCATTTTAAGCAAGTTTTCCTGCATTTTCTTTCGTACGAAAAATCATCGAATTTAGCAATATTTTGACGTTTATCATCCCCTTTTTCCTTTATTTGATTTAAACAAAATATCATCGAATTAGGCAATATTTTGCCGTTTTTCCACGTTTTTGTGAATTTTCAGTCTATGGGTATTAATTCATTATATATATGATAAAAATGATGCAAACACATAATTGATTAGATAATAACCTTAAATACTTTATTTTCAATCAACTATTTGTTTCTCGGTAAAATACTGAGAAAGATATTGATAAGGGGAGAAGTTCTGTTTTTATTGCATATATCGACGTTTCAGCTTGAATAGAGCGATTTTCGTGTACATCTTCCATCGGTAATATAAACGGAAAATCAGGAACATTTTAGTTAATTCTAATGAAAACACATTGATTTTTATCATTTGTATTGGAAACAACATTGTCATATGTCTTTTGTTGGATCAAAATAATACGAAACCTCGCTCTATGATTTGAAGTTAAAATCCTCAAATATGGTTAAATAGTGACTTTTTTCACGTTTTTCAAGTAGTTTGATATTACGTAAATATATTCATTTTTACCAAATATTCGATACTATTTCATGTATTATCACGATGTGTGATTTGGCCTTGAAATCTCAGAATTTTGCATAATATTGCATTTTAAGCAAGTTTTCTTGCATTTTGTTTCGTACGAAAAATCATCGAATTTAGCAATTTTTTGACGTTTATCATCCCCTTTTCCTTCATGTGATTTAAACAAAATATCGAATTAGGCAATATTTTGCCGTTTTCCACGTTTTTGTGAATTTTCAGTCCATGGGTATTAATGCATATATATACGATAAAAATGATGCAAACACAAAATTGATTAGATAATAACCTTAAATACTTCATTTTTAATCAACTATTTCCTTCTCGTTAAAATACTGAGTAAGATATTGAAAGGGGGAGAAGTTCTGATTATTGCATATATCGACGTTTCAGCCGGAATAGAGCGGTTTTCGTGTACATCTTCCATCGGTAATATAAACGGAAAATCAGGAACATTTTAGTTAATTCTAATGAAAACACATTGATTTTTATCATTTGTATTGGAAACAACATTGTCATATGTCTTTTCTTGGATCAAAATAATACGAAACCTCGCTCTATGATTTGAAGTTAAAATCCTCAAATATGGTTAAATAGTGACTTTTTTCACGTTTTTCATGTAGTTTGATATTACGTAAATATATTCATTTTTACCAATATTTCGATACTATTTCATGTAGTATCACGATACGTGATTTGGCCTTCAAATCTCAGAATTTCGCATAATATTGCATTTTAAGCAAGTTTTCTTGCATTTTGTTTCGTACGAAAAATCATCGAATTTAGCAATTTTTTGACGTTTATCATCCCCTTTTCCTTTATGTGATTTAAACAAAATATCATCGAATTAGGCAATATTTTGCCGTTTTCCACGTTTTTGTGAATTTTCCGTCCATGGGTATTAATTCATATATATGCGATAAAAATGATGCAAACACATAATTGATTAGATAATAACCTTAAATACTTCATTTTCAATCAACTATTTGTTTCTCGTTAAAATAATGAGTAAGATATTGAAAAGGGGAGAAGTTCGGTTTTTATTGCATATATCGACGTTTCAGCCGGATTAGAGAGGTTTTACTTGTACATCTTCCCTCGTTAATATAAACGGAATATCAAGAACATTATAGTTAATTCTAATGAAAACACATTGTTTTTTATCATTTGAATTGGAAACAACATTGTCATATGTCTTTTCTTGGAACTAAATAATACGAAACCTCGCTCTATGATTTGAAGGTAAAATCCTCAAATATGGTAAAATAGTGACTTTTTCACGTTAATCATGTAGTTTGATATTACGCAAATATATTCATTTTTACCAAATATTCGATACTATTTCATGTAGTATCACGATATGTGATTTGGCCTTGAAATCTCAGAATTTTGCATAATATTGCATTTTAAGCAAGTTTTCTTGCATTTTGTTTCGTACGAAAAATCATCGAATTTAGCAATATTTTGACGTTTATCACCCCCTTTTCCTTTATGTGATTTAAACAAAATATCATCGAATTAGGCAATATTTTGCCGTTTTTCCACGTTTTTGTGAATTTTCAGTCTATGGGTATTAATTCATTATATATACGATAAAAATGATGCAAACACATAATTGATTAGATAATAACCTTAAATACTTCATTTTCAATCAACAATTTGTTTCTCGTTAAAATACTGAGTAAGATATTGAAAAGGGGAGAAGTTCTGTTTTTATTGCATATATCGACGTTTAAGCCGGAATAGAGCGATTTTCGTGTACATCTTCCATCGGTAATATAAACGGAAAATCAGGAACATTTTAGTTAATTCTAATGAAAACACATTGATTTTTATCATATGTATTGGAAACAACATTGTCATATGTCTTTTGTTGGATCAAAATAATACGAAACCTCGCTCTATGATTTGAAGTTAAAATCCTCAAATATGGTTAAATAGTGACTTTTTTCACGTTTTTCATGTAGTTTGATATTACGTAAATATACTCATTTTTACCAAATATTCGATACTATTTCATATAGTATCACGATATGTGATTTGGCCTTGAAATCTCAGAATTTTGCATAATATTGCATTTTAAGCAAGTTTTCTTGCATTTTGTTTCGTACGAAAAATCATCGAATTTAGCAATTTTTTGACGTTTATCATCCCCTTTTCCTTTATGTGATTTAAACAAAATATCATCGAATTAGGCAATATTTTGCCGTTTTCCACGTTTTTGTGAATTTTCAGTCCATGGGTATTAATTCATATATATACGATTAAAATGATGCAAACACAAAATTGATTAGATAATAACCTTAAATACTTCATTTTTAATCAACTATTTCTTTCTCGTTAAAATACTGAGTAAGATATTGAAAGGGGGAGAAGTTCTGATTTTATTGCATATATCGACGTTTCAGCCGGAATAGAGCGGTTTTCGTGTACATCTTCCATCGGTAATATAAACGGAAAATCAGGAACATTTTAGTTAATTCTAATGAAAACACATTGATTTTTATCATTTGTATTGGAAACAATATTGTCATATGTCTTTTCTTGGATCTAAATAATACGAAACCTCGCTCTATGATTTGAAGTTAAAATCCTCAAATATGGTTAAATAGTGACTTTTTTCACGTTTTTCATGTAGTTTGATATTACGTAAATATATTCATTTTTACCAATATTTCGATACTATTTCATGTAGTATCACGATACGTGATTTGGCCTTCAAATCAGAATTTCGCATAATATTGCATTTTAAGCAAGTTTTCTTACATTTTGTTTCGTACGAAAAATCATCGAATTTAGCAATATTTTGACGTTTATCATCTCCTTTTCCTTCATGTGATTTAAACAAAATATCATCGAATTAGGCAATATTTTGCCGTTTTCCACGTTTTTGTGAATTTTCCGTCCATGGGTATTAATTCATATATATACGATAAAAATGATGCAAACACATAATTGATTAGATAATAACCTTAAATACTTCATTTTCAATCAACTATTTGTTTCTCGTTAAAATACTGAGTAAGATATTGAAAAGGGGAGAAGTTCGGTTTTTATTGCATATATCGATGTTTCAGCCGGATTAGAGAGGTTTTACTTGTACATCTTCCCTCGTTAATATAAACGGAATATCAAGAACATTATAGTTAATTCTAATGAAAACACATTGTTTTTTATCATTTGAATTGGAAACAACATTGTCATATGTCTTTTCTTGGAACTAAATAATACGAAACCTCGCTCTATGATTTGAAGGTAAAATCCTCAAATATGGTAAAATAGTGACTTTTTCACGTTAATCATGTAGTTTGATATTACGCAAATATATTCATTTTTACCAAATATTCGATACTATTTCATGTAGTATCACAATATGTGATTTGGCCTTGAAATCTCAGAATTTTGCATAATATTGCATTTTAAGCAAGTTTTCTTGCATTTTGTTTCGTACGAAAAATCATCGAATTTAGCAATATTTTGACGTTTATCACCCCCTTTTCCTTTATGTGATTTAAACAAAATATCATCGAATTAGGCAATATTTTGCCGTTTTTCCACGTTTTTGTGAATTTTCAGTCTATGGGTATTAATTCATTATATATACGATAAAAATGATGCAAACACATAATTGATTAGATAATAACCTTAAATACTTCATTTTCAATCAACTATTTGTTTCTCGTTAAAATACTGAGTAAGATATTGAAAAGGGGAGAAGTTCTGTTTTTATTGCATATATCGACGTTTAAGCCGGAATAGAGCTATTTTCGTGTACATCTTCCATCGGTAATATAAACGGAAAATCAGGAACATTTTAGTTAATTCTAATGAAAACACATTGATTTTTATCATTTGTATTGGAAACAACATTGTCATATGTCTTTTGTTCGATCAAAATAATACGAAACCTCGCTCTATGATTTGAAGTTAAAATCCTCAAATATGGTTAAATAGTGACTTTTTTCACGTTTTTCAAGTAGTTTGATATTACGTAAATATACTCATTTTTACCAAATATTCGATACTATTTCATGTAGTATCACGATATGTGATTTGGCCTTGAAATCTCAGAATTTTGCATAATATTGCATTTTAAGCAAGTTTTCTTGCATTTTGTTTCGTACGAAAAATCATCGAATTTAGCAATATTTTGACGTTTATCATCCCCTTTTCCTTCATTTGATTTAAACAAAATATCATCGAATTAGGCAATATTTTGCCGTTTTTCCACGTTTTTGTGAATTTTCAGTCTATGAGTATTAATTCATTATAGATACGATAAAAATGATGCAAACACATAATTGATTAGATAATAACCTTAAATACTTTATTTTCAATCAACTATTTGTTTCTCGGTAAAATACTGAGTAATATATTGAAAAGGGGAGAAGTTCGGTTTTTATTGCATATATCGACGTTTCAGCCGGATTAGAGAGGTTTTACTTGTACATCTTCCCTCGTTAATATAAACGGAATATCAAGAACATTATAGTTAATTCTAATGAAAACACATTGTTTTTTATCGTTTGAATTGGAAACAACATTGTCATATGTCTTTTCTTGGAACTAAATAATACGAAACCTCGCTCTATGATTTGAAGGTAAAATCCTCAAATATGTTAAAATAGTGACTTTTTCACGTTAATCATGTAGTTTGATATTACGCAAATATATTCATTTTTACCAAATATTCGATACTATTTCATGTAGTATCACGATATGTGATTTGGCCTTGAAATCTCAGAATTTTGCATAATATTGCATTTTAAGCAAGTTTTCTTGCATTTTGTTTCGTACGAAAAATCATCGAATTTAGCAATATTTTGACGTTTATCATCCCCTTTTCCTTTATGTGATTTAAACAAAATATCATCGAATTAGGCAATATTTTGCCGTTTTTCCACGTTTTTGTGAATTTTCAGTCTATGGGTATTAATTCATTATATATACGATAAAAATGATGCAAACACATAATTGATTAGATAATAACCTTAAATACTTCATTTTCAATCAACTATTTGTTTCTCGTTAAAATACTGAGTAAGCTATTGAAAAGGGGAGAAGTTCTGTTTTTATTGCATATATCGACGTTTCAGCCGGAATAGAGCGATTTTCGTGTACATCTTCCATCGGTAATATAAACGGAAAATCAGGAACATTTTAGTTAATTCTAATGAAAACACATTGATTTTTATCATTTGTATTGGAAACAACATTGTCATATGTCTTTTGTTGGATCAAAATAATACGAAACCTCGCTCTATGATTTGAAGTTAAAATCCTCAAATATGGTTAAATAGTGACTTTTTTCACGTTTTTCATGTAGTTTGATATTACGTAAATATATTCATTTTTACCAATATTTCGATACTATTTCATTTAGTATCACGATATGTGATTTGGGCTTCAAATCTCAATATTTCGCATAATATTGCATTTTAAGCAAGTTTTCTTGCATTTTGTTTCGTACGAAAAATCATCGAATTTAGCAATATTTTGACGTTTATCATCCCCTTTTCCTTCATGTGATTTAAACAAAATATCATCGAATTAGGCAATATTTTGCCGTTTTCCACGTTTTTGTGAATTTTCAGTCCATAGGTATTAATTCATATATATACGATAAAAATGATGCAAACACATAATTGATTAGATAATAACCTTAAATACTTCATTTTCAATCATCTATTTGTTTGTCGTTAAAATACTGAGTAAGATATTGAAAAGGGGAGAAGTTCGGTTTTTATTGCATATATCGACGTTTCAGCCGGATTAGAGCGGTTTTACGTGTACATCTTCCCTCGTTAATATAAACGGAAAATCAAGAACATTTTAGTTATTTCTAATGAAAACACATTGTTTTTTATCATTTGTATTGGAAACAACATTTTCATATGTCTTTTCTTGGAACTAAATAATACGAAACCTCGCTCTATGATTTGAAGGTAAAATCCTCAAATATGGTTAAATAGTGAATTTTTTCACGTTTTTCATGTAGTTTAATAATACGTAAAAATATTCATTTTTACCAATATTTCGGTACTATTTCATGTAGTATCACGATATGTGATTTGCCCTTCAAATCTCAGAATATCGCTTAATATTGCATTTTAAGCAAGTTTTCTTGCATTTTGTTTCGTATGAAAAATCATCGAATTTAGCAATATTTTGACGTTTATCATTCCCTTTTCCTTCATGTGATTTAAACAAAATATCATCGAATTCGTCAATATTTTGCCGTTTTTCCACGTTTTTTTGTGAATTTTCAGTCCATGGGTATTAATTCATATGTATACGATAAAAATGATGCAAACACATAATTGATTAGATAATAACCTTAAATACTTCATTTTCAATCAACTATTTGTTTCTCGTTAAAATACTGAGTAAGATATTGAAAAGGGGAGAAGTTCTGTTTTTATTGCATATATCGACGTTTCAGCCGGAATAGAGCGATTTTCGTGTACATCTTCCATCGGTAATATAAACGAAAAACCAGGAACATTTTAGTTAATTCTAATGAAAACACTTTGATTTTTATCATTTGTATTGGAAACAACATTGTCATATGTCTTTTCTTGGACCAAATAATACGAAACTTCGCTCTATGATTTGAAGTTAAAATCCTCAAATATGGTTAAATAGTGACTTTTTTCACGTTTTTCATGTAGTTTGATATTACGTAAATATATTCATTTTTACCAATATTTCGATACTATTTCATGTAGTATCACGATATGTGATTTGGCCTTCAAATCTCAGAATTTCGCATAATATATCATTTTAAGCAAGTTTTCTTCCATTTTGTTTCGTACGAAAAATCATCGAATTTAGCAATATTTTAACGTTTATCATCTCCTTTTCCTTCATGTGATTTAAACAAAATATCATCGAATTAGGCAATATTTTGCCGTTTTTCCACGTTTTTGTGAATTTTCAGTCTATGGGTATTAATTCATTATATATACGATAAAAATGATGCAAACACATAATTGATTAGATAATAACCTTAAATACTTCATTTTCAATCAACTATTTGTTTCTCGTTAAAATACTTTGTAAGATATTGAAAAGGGGAGAAGTTCTGTTTTTATTGCACATATCGACGTTTCAGCCGGAATAGAGCGGTTTTACGTGTACATCTTCCATCAGTAATATAAACAGAAAATCAGGAACATTTTAGTTAATTCTAATGAAAACACATTGATTTTTATCATTTGTATTGGAAACAACATTGTCATATGTCTTTTCTTGGATCTAAATAATACGAAACCTCGCTCTATGATTCTAAGTTAAAATCCTCAAATATGGTTAAATAGTGACTTTTTTCACGATTTTCATGTAGTTTGATATTACGTAAATATATTCATTTTTACCAATATTTCGAAACTATTTCATGTAGTATCACGATATGTGATTTGGCCTTGAAATCTCAGAATTTCGCATAATATTGCATTTTAAGCAAGTTTATTGCATTTTGTTTCGTACGAAAAATCATCGAATTTATCAATATTTTGACGTTTATCATCCCCTTTTCCTTCATGTGATTTAAACAAAATATCATCGAATTAGGCAATATTTTGCCGTTTTTCCACGTTTTTGTGAATTTTCAGTCTATGGGTATTAATTCATTATATATACGATAAAAATGATGCAAACACATAATTGATTAGATAATAACCTTAAATACTTCATTTTCAATCAATTATTTGTTTCTCGTTAAAATACTGAGTAAGATATTGAAAAGGGGAGAAGTTCTGTTTTTATTGCATATTTCGACGTTTCAGCCGGAATAGAGCGGTTTTACGTGTACATCTTCCTTTAGTAATATAAACGGAAAATCAGGAACATTTTAGTTAATTCTAATGAAAACACATTGATTTTTATCATTTGTATTGGAAACAACATTGTCATATGTCTTTTCTTGGATCCAAATAATACGAAACTTCGCTCTATGATTTGAAGTTAAAATCCTGAAATATGGTTAAATAGTGACTTTTTTCGCGATTTTCATGTAGTTTGATATTACGTAAATATATTCATTTTTACCAATATTTCGAAACTATTTCATATAGTATCACGATATGTGATTTGGCCTTGAAATCTCAGAATTTCGCATAATATTGCATTTTAAGCAAGTTGTGACGGTAACGCGTTGGTGTTCGGCTGTTTAAGGCTAGGGGTATGGCCTCGTCACATAGTTATAAAAAAAAATAGAAAAAACTGGAACTTCGTCTGTGGTAAGGTAAGGAGAAGACACACAAAACACAAGTAAATTTTAACAATGAAATTTTAATTACGTTAAATAAATCAAAACATGAAAAAATGGACAAACAAATTCGTATAATAAAATCAATCAAAATAATAAGAATAATTGAATGACACAATGAAAAGTTACGTTAAGACAAAATAACAAGAAGTGCAATACAAAAATAAATGGGAGGTGCTGGAATATTGGCTTTAAGCTACCACCTCTCTCAGTATACGCTAACGTCTAGCCGGGAGGAGTGGTAACCGCGGAAGCACAGAATATTCTGAGGTCTGAGGTCGTGGCGACCCCAGACATCAAGTAGTATGGGGGGGGCGAGTGCAGTTGCAGCCAGACCGGCGACCAATCAGCGGAGCCGGTAATAAGACAGGTAGTTTGGCGGTTTGAGTCTGATCAGGTGTCTCTGGCTGCATACGTTTTGCTCTCTGGCAAACCTTGCTGGTGTTGTTGTCGTTGTTGGACATTTCTTCCATAGTAGTTTTATATAATTTTAACGACGTAATTGTGGAGGGAAGAGCAGGCTCAATCTCTTGAAGGAGATTATCGTCACAACTCTCCCCCGAAGCCTGCGGTTCTGGAAGAAGTACGTCGTTATGTGGTGGAGTATTAGATGGAGTTGCTTCTACTTCATAAACTCTGGAGAGATCATGGGCTAAGATGTTGTCAGACTCTTGGTATAGCGTGTCTCCAGGTTGAATTTCTGCAGTTAGCAAGCCCATAGTAGAAGACGTTGAGATGAGAAGTGGGCGTGCTGCAGGAGGTGTAGGGTGGTGTGGTCCGTATTGATGGTGGACCGAGCACTTTTCAGGTGTGGAGTGAAGTGCTGAAGCTTCAGGATGAGGAAGAGTAGCTCCTTGCCAATTGTTCCGTAGTTCCTTGTAGCAGTAGACGCTGACAGGTGTATTCTTCTCGCCTCGTTGCTGCATCACGACACCACCAACGTCGGTACCATTGGCGTCGACATGGAGGATGAAGGGCTTATCTGACGAGGTGAGAGTGGAATTAGAAAAGGGCAAAGGAGCACGATTATTATCCTGAAAGCATTTGGGAAGATCATTATGGATTTTGGAATTAGAAAGCGCTGACTCCTTGTCAGTGCTTTCGGGAGGAGAAGCTGGGATGGTCTCACTGTGGATGTAGGGTTCTGTGAAGGTGGAATAGTTAGTCAGGACAGTGTGAGGAGTACCATTATATTGCTTCAGGAGGTTGACGTGGCACAGCTGGGTCTTCCGCCGCCTATCTGGAGTCTCTATTACGTAGTTGTTATTATTCGTGCACTCTTTGACGCGGTAGGGTCCCGAAAACCTGTTTTGTAAAGGTGAACCTGGGATAGGGAAATATGCAAGGATGAAGTCTCCCGGCTTGAATTTTCTTACTTTGCTGGTCTGGTCGTAATGAGTCTTTATTCTCTCCTGGGCTTTCAATAGATTATCATGGGCAAAGCGGTGGACTCTCTCTAGAATGTGTTGAAGGTTTTGAAGAAACTGGGGCACATTCTGATGCTCACTGAAGGTGGCATCTCGGAGAGAGTCTTTGAAAGCCTTAAGGGGAGTACGGCACTTACGGCCGTAGAGCATCTCATAAGGAGATACTCCTAGGGACTCATTGGGGAGACTTCTGAAAATACACATTATAAGGTCAATCTGCTTATCCCAATCCTTCGAGTTTTCACTACAAAACTTTTTCAAGAGTGCTTTGATAGTCTGATGACTACGTTCAAGAGAACCCTGTGAAGCAGGATGATAGGGGCTGGACAATACCTGTTTGATGTTGAACTCCTCCAGTGTCCTTTTGAAGAGATCACTGGTGAAGTTGGTACCACAGTCGCTTTGAATCTCCCTGGGAAATCCGTATTTAGTGAAGATCTTCAATAGATGTTTTATAACCGTAGCAGCCGTGATGTTCTTCACTAGAACTGCTATGGGAAATCTGGTGGTAGGACATAGGATGGTTAGGATGTAGGCGTTACCTGAACTGGTCCGAGGTAAAGGACCAACACAGTCTATTATGAGTCTGTGGAAAGGTTCCGCAGGCACCTGTATGGGAAACAGTGGCGCTCTGGGAATGGAGATGTTCAGTTTGCCTGCCATCTGACATGTATGACACTGTTTTACGTACTGTTTGACGTTATTTACCATACCTGGCCAGTAGTAGTCTTGACGAATCCCATGGTAAGTCTTGTTGAAGCCGTAGTGGGAGAATGCTCAGTGGGCCAGGTGTAGAATAGTGGGCCGCAGGCTGGTGGGAATCACAAGTTGTTCGATGTTGGCCCAATCGTCCTCCTCCTTCAGTTTACTGGGTCTATATCTGTGGTAGAGCAAGTCGTTCTCTAGGAAGAACCCAGGAATACTGTCGGGTTGAGTCTCAGCCTGGAAAAACAATGGTGTTAAAGTAAGATCTTCCCTCTGCAACTTACGGAACTCCAACTTGGTCAGATGCGGGGGAAGTTTCTGAGGGTCTTGAGGGACAGCGGTAGCAGTAGAGTCAGCTGGCTGTGGACGTGCGGCTTGTGCACGGGTGGTCACGAGAACCGGAGGAGAAACTTCATCACTCTCTTGAACCTCTGCTGGAACATACTCTAGAATAGGGTTACTTGGCACAGAGTTACACACCTGGGGTTTGTCCATGACGATCAGGTTGGTCGGTTGCAGGTCTTCTGCCAAGTCGTTGCCTAGGAGAAGTTGCACTCCAGGCATGGGAAAAGGCTTTTCCCTGACGGCGACTTGGACTTCCCCGTTCACGTAGGGACAATCCAGGTGGACTCTGGCGAGAGGGTATGGAGTGGTAGCAGTGAGGTCAGTGATGAAGACAGTTTCTCCGGTGTAGGGGATGTTGGGCACAGCCGACTTCAAGATGATCGATTGTAGAGCCGCTGTGTCCCTCAAGATCTTCAATTTGAAACGTCCCTCCGGATTTGAACCGTTGGCAGAGACAGTTCCAGTATACAGGTGGTTACTGAAAAGAGAAAGATCATTAACATCAACACCAACATTCATCACAGGCTTACCGGACTTAGGAGGAGTTGGTTTGGGTTTTGGTTGGTCAGTGGTTCCCTTGTATTGAGACTTACCACACTTGTCTATGGTATGTCCATAGAGTCTACAATACTTGCAGTACAGTTGTGAACCAGCTTGATCGGGGCTCACCTTCTCGTAACTGTACCACGACTTCTTACTGGAGGATGGTTCGGGTGTCAGCCGGTGGATGAGGCTGTAAGTGTCAGCCGACTTAGCACACTTCAGGTAGTCGGTTTCTTCTTTATCTGCTAAGTAGAGGCGGACAGGAGGTGGCACACGTCTCAAGAATTCTTCAACAAGCATCAGGTTGACGAGTTCTGTAAAAGTAGAGACATGTGCTGCTTCCAGCCATTTCATGAAATACCTCCGTTTCGTGTTAGCAAACTCGAGGAAGGTAGTGGTACTTGCCTTCAGGTGGTCACGGAATTTCCTTCTATAACTTTCGGTGGAAAGTAGGTAGGCGTCCAACACTGCTTGTTTCAGAGTGTGGTAGTCATTCTCAGACGTCAAAGTACTGAGTGTGACTGCAGCTCTACCTGTAAGATGGACTCTGAGAAGTGTGGCCCATTGGTCGACAGGCCAACTGAGTTGATTAGCAAGGGTTTCAAAGGTGGTGAAAAACACATCAACTTCAGCTTCTACAAAGGATGGCATTAACTTACTTGCATGTGATATATTAAAACTGACGGGAAGATTGGCAGTAGCTTGCTGGCGTTGAGCGAGGTGTGAAGTTTCCAACGTGTATTCCCGTTGACGACACTCTAGAGCCAGAGACGCTTGTTGCTTGTCATGTTCGCGTTGAATCTCCAACTCGCGTTGTTTGGTTTCAAGCCGTACGCGTTCCCGCTCCTGGAGTGTTTCAAGCTGTACTCGTTCCCGCTCCTGGAGTAAGGCAATCTCACGTTCTTGTTCTTCCCTTCGTATGGCAGCAGCTCGTTCTTGTTGTTCGAGGGCTTCCCTTTGCTGTTCGCGTTCAATCTTGGCCAGCTCTAGTTTGAGTTTCAGCGTTGCCAAGTCAGGTTTATCTGCAATATAGTAAGTTTCATGAGTTTCATGAGTTACCTTGCTCTAAATAGTAATCCAGCAACAGGTTGTGTAGGTCATTTTTGTTGGCTTGGTAGGGAACTTCTAGTTGATACTCATGTGCAAGAGTTTGTAATTCAGTCTTCTTGGCACGACTTAAAGTCCCTATTTCACCTGCTGGATTTGTACGGAAAGCTTGGAGACGAAACATGGTGAAATTAGCAAATAAAGGTACACGAATATTCAATAGTGAATGTCAGAAACAGGACAACGTGGCAACTGATACCTATCCTGTGAGATCTTTAACAATTAAAGTTAAGTAAAAGATGTTAAATGATTAAATTAAATCAAGGGCGCAGGAAATCTTGTACCCGGTACTCATGTAAGAGGATAAGGGCAAGAAAATCCTACTAACAAATGAAACAGAGTTTCGAAAACAAATGAAACAATTAAATGCCTCAAAAGTAAAATTGGTAGTCCAAGGATGTAGGCATACCTTGCCAAGTCTCTATAGGACATAAAGCAAGTTTTTCCTACTGAATTTAATATGATACTTACAGAATTAGCGAACTTTTGTGCTCTGAAAAAGTAAGCTAATTCCCTACCGTTGTATGTATCATCATCTCTGACTGACGTGTAGGGGTGCGAGGTGTCAACTGGTGACGAGAACTGCTGCTGAGGTCCCAATTCAGCAACTATAGTTCGAGCTAGAGGAACTATGGCCCTCTTTGTCCTCCTACAGTCAGATTGCAGAAGATTGGGTACTCTTGACCCGGGGCAGACCACAGTACCAGGGTACCAATATGATGATCTGTCAGAAATGAGAAATATTCAAGGGACAAAGATGGTAAACACGAGTAATAACACGGAGGGAGAGATGACCAATTAAGAGTATGACTGAGGCCTACAGTCACCACGTAATCCAAAGTTGTCTCACCTTCACCATATGTTACTCTCGTAATGCACAATACACCGCACCTTATAAAAAATGAAATTGAATATGAAAAATAGTAAAGCTACGTTAACAAAGTTAAATAAGCTTACCATAAATTACCACTTGGCATCAGTTCCTGAGTGAAGCTCCTAGGACAGGCCCCCATATAACTTGTGACGGTAACGCGTTGGTGTTCGGCTGTTTAAGGCTAGGGGTATGGCCTCGTCACATAGTTATAAAAAAAAATAGAAAAAAACTGGAACTTCGTCTGTGGTAAGGTAAGGAGAAGACACACAAAACACAAGTAAATTTTAACAATGAAATTTTAATTACGTTAAATAAATCAAAACATGAAAAAATGGACAAACAAATTCGTATAATAAAATCAATCAATCAAAATAATAAGAATAATTGAATGACACAATGAAAAGTTACGTTAAGACAAAATAACAAGAAGTGCAATACAAAAATAAATGGGAGGTGCTGGAATATTGGCTTTAAGCTACCACCTCTCTCAGTATACGCTAACGTCTAGCCGGGAGGAGTGGTAACCGCGGAAGCACAGAATATTCTGAGGTCTGAGGTCGTGGCGACCCCAGACATCAAGTAGTATGGGGGGGGGCGAGTGCAGTTGCAGCCAGACCGGCGACCAATCAGCGGAGCCGGTAATAAGACAGGTAGTTTGGCGGTTTGAGTCTGATCAGGTGTCTCTGGCTGCATAAGTTTTGCTCTCTGGCAAACCTTGCTGGTGTTGTTGTCGTTGTTGGACATTTCTTCCATAGTAGTTTTATATAATTTTAACGTAATTGTGGAGGGAAGAGCAGGCTCAATCTCTTGAAGGAGATTATCGTCACAAAGTTTATTGCATTTTGTTCCGTACGAAAAATCATCGAATTTAGCAATATTTTGACGTTTATCATCCCCTTTTCCTTCATGTGATTTAAACAAAATATCATCGAATTAGGCAATATTTTGCCGTTTTTCCACATTTTTGTGAATTTTCAGTCCATGGGTATTAATTCATATGTATACGATAAAAATGATGCAAACACATAATTGATTAGATAATAACCTTAAATACTTCATTTTCAATCAACTATTTGTTTCTCGTTAAAATACTGAGTAAGATATTGAAAAGGGGAGAAGTTCTGTTTTTATTGCATATATCGACGTTTCAGCCGGAATAGAGCGATTTTCGTGTACATCTTCCATCGGTAATATAAACGGAAAACCAGGAACATTTTAGTTAATTCTAATGAAAACACTTTGATTTTTATCATTTGTATTGGAAACAACATTGTCATATGTCTTTTCTTGGATCCAAATAATACGAAACCTCGCTCTATGATTTGATGTTAAAATCCTCAAATATGGTAAAATAGTAACTTTTTCACGTTAATCATGTAGTTTGATATTACGTAAATATATTCATTTTTACCAATATTCCGATACTATTTCATGTAGTATCACGATATGTGATTTGGCCTTCAAATCTCAGAATTTCGCATAATATATCATTTTAAGCAAGTTTTCTTCCATTTTGTTTCGTACGAAAAATCATCGAATTTAGCAATATTTTAACGTTTATCATCTCCTTTTCCTTCATGTGATTTAAACAAAATATCATCGAATTAGGCAATATTTTGCCGTTTTTCCTCGTTTTTGTGAATTTTCAGTCTATGGGTATTAATTCATTATATATACGATAAAAATGATGCAAACACATAATTGATTAGATAATAACCTTAAATACTTCATTTTCAATCAATTATTTGTTTCTCGTTAAAATACTGAGTAAGATATTGAAAAGGGGAGAAGTTCTGTTTTTATTGCATATATCGACGTTTCAGCTGGAATAGAGCGGTTTTACGTGTACATCTTCCATCAGTAATATAAACGGAAAATCAGGAACATTTTAGTTAATTCTAATGAAAACACATTGATTTTTATCATTTGTATTGGAAACAACATTGTCATATGTCTTTTCTTGGATCCAAATAATACGACACCTCGCTCTATGATTTGAAGTTAAAATCCTCAAATATGGTTAAATAGTGACTTTTTCACGATTTTCATGTAGTTTGATATTACGTAAATATATTCATTTTTACCAATATTTCGAAACTATTTCATGTAGTATCACGATATGTGATTTGGCCTTGGAATCTCAGAATTTCGCATAATATTGCATTTTAAGCAAGTTTATTGCATTTTGTTTCGTACGAAAAATCATCGAATTTAGCAATATTTTGACGTTTATCATCCCCTTTTCCTTCATGTGATTTAAACAAAATATCATCGAATTAGGCAATATTTTGCCGTTTTTCCACGTTTTTGTGAATTTTCAGTCTATGGGTATTAATTCATTATATATACGATAAAAATGATGCAAACACATAATTGATTAGATAATAACCTTAAATACTTCATTTTCAATCAATTATTTGTTTCTCGTTAAAATACTGAGTAAGATATTGAAAAGGGGAGAAGTTCTGTTTTTATTGCATATATCGACGTTTCACCCGGAATAGAGCGGTTTTACGTGTACATCTTCCTTTAGTAATATAAACGGAAAATCAGGAACATTTTAGTTAATTCTAATGAAAACACATTGATTTTTATCATTTGTATTGGAAACAACATTGTCATATGTCTTTTCTTGGATCTAAATAATACGAAACCTCGTTCTATGATTTGAAGTTAAAATCCTCAAATATGGTTATATAGTGACTTTTTTCACGTTAATCATGTAGTTTGATATTACGTAAATATATTCATTTTTACCAATATTCCGATACTATTTCATGTAGTATCACGATATGTGATTTGGCCTTGAAATCTCAGAATTTCGTTTAATATTGCATTTTAAGCAAGTTTTCTTGCATTTTGTTTCGTACGAAAAATCATCGAATTTAGCAATATTTTGACGTTTATCATCCCCTTTTCCTTCATGTGATTTAAACAAAATATCATCGAATTAGGCAATATTTTGCCGTTTTTCCACGTTTTTTGTGAATTTTCAGTCCATGGGTATTAATTCATATGTATACGATAAAAATGATGCAAACACATAATTGATTAGATAATAACCTTAAATACTTCATTTTCAATCAACTATTTCTTTCTCGTTAAAATACTGAGTAAGATATTGAAAGGGGGAGAAGTTCTGATTTTATTGCATATATCGACGTTTCAGCCGGAATAGAGCGGTTTTACGTGTACATCTTCCATCGGTAATATAAACGGAAAACCAGGAACATTTTAGTTAATTCTAATGAAAACACATTTGATTTTTATCATTTGTATTGGAAACAACATTGTCATATGTCTTTTCTTGTATCCAAATAATACGAAACCTCGCTCTATGATTTGAAGTTAAAATCCTCAAATATGGTTAAATAGTGACTTTTTTCACGTTTTTCATGTAGTTTGATATTACGTAAATATATTCATTTTTACCAATATTTCGATACTATTTCATGTAGTATCACGATATGTGATTTGGCCTTCAAATCTCAGAATTTCGCATAATATTGCATTTTAAGCAAGTTTTCATGCATTTTGTTTCGTACGAAAAATCATCGAATTTAGCAATATTTTAACGTTTATCATCTCCTTTTCCTTCATGTGATTTAAACAAAATATCATCGAATTAGGCAATATTTTGCCGTTTTTCCACGTTTTTTGTGAATTTTCAGTCCATGGGTATTAATTCATATGTATACGATAAAAATGATGCAAACACATAATTGATTAGAAAATAACATTAAATACTTCATTTTCAATCAACTATTTGTTTCTCGTTAAAATACTGAGTAAGATATTGAAAAGGGGAGAAGTACTGTTTTTATTGCATATATCGATGTTTCAGCCTGAATAGAGCGATTTTCGTGTACATCTTCCATCGGTAATATAAACGGAAAACCAGGAACATTTTAGTTAATTCTAATGAAAACACCTTGATTTTTATCATTTGTATTGGAAACAACATTGTCATATGTCTTTTCTTGGATCCAAATAATACGAAACCTCGCTCTATGATTTGAAGTTAAAATCCTCAAATATGGTTAAATAGTGACTTTTTTCACGTTTTTCATGTAGTTTGATATTACGTAAATATATTCATTTTTACCAATATTCCGATACTATTTCATGTAGTATCACGATATGTGATTTGGCCTTGAAATCTCAGAATTTCTTTTAATATTGCATTTTAAACAAGTTTTCTTGCATTTTGTTTCGTACGAAAAATCATCGAATTTAGCAATATTTTGACGTTTATCATCCCCTTTTCCTTCATGTGATTTAAACAAAATATCATCGAATTAGGCAATATTTTGCCGTTTTTCCACGTTTTTTGTGAATTTTCAGTCCATGGGTATTAATTCATATGTATACGATAAAAATGATGCAAACACATAATTGATTAGATAATAACCTTAAATACTTCATTTTCAATCAACTATTTGTTTCTCGTTAAAATACTGAGTAAGATATTGAAAGGGGGAGAAGTTCTGATTTTTATTGCATATATCGACGTTTCAGCCGGAATTAGAGCGGTTTTACGTGTACATCTTCCATCGGTAATATAAACGGAAAATCCAGGAACGATTTTAGTTAATTCTAATGAAAACACTTTGATTTTTATCATTTGTATTGGAAACAACATTGTCATATGTCTTTTCTTGGATCTAAATAATACGAAACCTCGCTCTATGATTTGAAGGTAAAATCCTCAAATATGGTTAAATAGTAACTTTTTTCACGTTTATCATGTAGTTTGATATTACGTAAATATATTCATTTTTACCAATATTCCGATACTATTTCATGTAGTATCACGATATGTGATTTGCCCTTCAAATCTCAGAATTTCGCTTAATATTGCATTTTAAGCAAGTTTTCTTGCATTTTGTTTCGTACGAAAAATCATCGAATTTAGCAATATTTTGACGTTTATCATCCCCTTTTCCTTCATGTGATTTAAACAAAATATCATCGAATTAGGCAATATTTTGCCGTTTTTCCACGTTTTTTGTGAATTTTCAGTCCTATGTGTATTAATTCATATATATACGATAAAAATGATGCAAACACATAATTGATTAGATAATAACCTTAAATACTTCATTTTCAATCAACTATTTGTTTCTCGTTAAAATACTGAGTAAGATATTGAAAAGGGGAGAAGTTCTGTTTTTATTGCATATATCGACGTTTCAGCCGGAATAGAGCGATTTTCGTGTGCATCTTCCATCGGTAATATAAACGGAAAATCCAGGAACTATTTTAGTTAATTCTAATGAAAAACACATTGATTTTTATCATTTGTATTGGAAACAACATTGTCATATGTCTTTTCTTGTATCCTAAATAATACGAAACCTCGCTCTATGATTTGAAGTTAAAATCCTCAAATATGGTTAAATAGTGACTTTTTTCACGTTTTTCATGTAGTTTGATATTACGTAAATATATTCATTTTTACCAATATTTCGATACTATTTCATGTAGTATCACGATATGTGATTTGGCCTTCAAATCTCAGAATTTCGCATAATATATGCATTTTAAGCAAGTTTTCTTGCATTTTGTTTCGTACGAAAAATCATCGAATTTAGCAATATTTTGAACGTTTATCATCTCCTTTTCCTTCATGTGATTTAAACAAAATATCATCGAATTAGGCAATATTTTGCCGTTTTTCCACGTTTTTGTGAATTTTCAGTCTATGGGTATTAATTCATTATATATACGATAAAAATGATGCAAACACATAATTGATTAGATAATAACCTTAAATACTTCATTTTCAATCAACTATTTGTTTCTCGTTAAAATACTGAGTAAGATATTGAAAAGGGGAGAAGTTCTGTTTTTATTGCATATATCGACGTTTCAGCCGGAATAGAGCGGATTTTACGTGTACATCTTCCATCGGTAATATAAACGGAAAATCAGGAACATTTTAGTTAATTCTAATGAAAACACATTGATTTTTATCATTTGTATTGGAAACAACATTGTCATATGTCTTTTCTTGTATCCAAATAATACGATAACCTCGCTCTATGATTCTGAAGTTAAAATCCTCAAATATGGTTAAATAGTGACTTTTTTCACGATTTTCATGTAGTTTGATATTACGTAAATATATTCATTTTTACCAATATTTCGATACTATTTCATGTAGTATCACGATATGTGATTTGGCCTTGAAATCTCAGAATTTCGCATAATATTGCATTTTAAGCAAGTTTATTGCATATTGTTTCGTACGAAAAATCATCGAATTTAGCAATATTTTGACGTTTATCATCCCCTTTTCCTTCATGTGATTTAAACAAAATATCATCGAATTAGGCAATATTTTGCCGTTTTTCCACGTTTTTGTGAATTTTCAGTCTATGGGTATTAATTCATTATATATACGATAAAAATGATGCAAACACATAATTGATTAGATAATAACCTTAAATACTTCATTTTCAATCAATTATTTGTTTCTCGTTAAAATACTGAGTAAGATATTGAAAAGGGGAGAAGTTCTGTTTTTATTGCAATATATCGACGTTTCAGCCGGAATAGAGCGATTTTACGTGTACATCTTCCTTAGTAATATAAACGGAAAATCAGGAACATTTTAGTTAATTCTAATGAAAACACATTGATTTTTATCATTTGTATTGGAAACAACATTGTCATATGTCTTTTCTTGGATCCAAATAATACGAAACCTTCGCTCTATGATTTGAAGTTAAAATCCTCAAATATGGTTAAATAGTGACTTTTTTCACGATTTTCATGTAGTTTGATATTACGTAAATATATTCATTTTTAGCAATATTTCGAAACTATTTCATGTAGTATCACGATATGTGATTTGGCCTTGAAATCTCAGAATTTCGCATAATATTGCATTTTAAGCAAGTTTATTGCATATTGTTTTGTACGAAAAATCATCGAATTTAGCAATATTTTGACGTTTATCATCCCCTTTTCCTTCATGTGATTTAAACAAAATATCATCGAATTAGGCAATATTTTGCCGTTTTTCCACGTTTTTGTGAATTTTCAGTCCATGGGTATTAATTCATTATATATACGATAAAAATGATGCAAACACATAATTGATTAGATAATAACCTTAAATACTTCATTTTCAATCAACTATTTGTTTCTCGTTAAAATACTGAGTAAGATATTGAAAAGGGGAGAAGTTCTGTTTTTATTGCATATATCGACGTTTCAGCCGGAATTAGAGCGGTTTTACGTGTACATCTTCCATTCAGTTAATATAAACGGAAAATCAGGAACATTTTAGTTAATTTCTAATGAAAACACATTGATTTTTATCATTTGTATTGGAAACAACATTGTCATATGTCTTTTCTTGGATCTAAATAATACGAAACCTCGTTCTATGATTTGAAGTTAAAATCCTCAAATATGGTTATATAGTGACTTTTTTCACGATTATCATGTAGTTTGATATTACGTAAATATATTCATTTTTACCAATATTTCGAAACTATTTCATGTAATATCACGATATGTGATTTGGCCTTGAAATCTCAGAATTTCGCATAATATTGCATTTTAAGCAAGTTTATTGCATTTTGTTTCGTAAGAAAAATCATCGAATTTAGCAATATTTTGACGTTTATCATCCCCTTTTCCTTCATGTGATTTAAACAAAATATCATCGAATTAGGCAAT
Organism: Procambarus clarkii; assembly: GCF_040958095.1. NCBI lineage: Eukaryota > Metazoa > Arthropoda > Malacostraca > Decapoda > Cambaridae > Procambarus > Procambarus clarkii. The sequence goes on along the minus strand of NC_091233.1, from coordinate 353,072 downwards.
ATTTTGCCGTTTTTCCACGTTTTTGTGAATTTTCAGTCTATGGGTATTAATTCATTATATATACGATAAAAATGATGCAAACACATAATTGATTAGATAATAACCTTAAATACTTCATTTTCAATCAATTATTTGTTTCTCGTTAAAATACTGAGTAAGATATTGAAAAGGGGAGAATTTCTGTTTTTATTGCATATATCGACGTTTCAGCCGGAATAGAGCGGTTTTACGTGTACATCTTCCATCAGTAATATAAACGGAAAATCAGGAACATTTTAGTTAATTCTAATGAAAACACATTGATTTTTATCATTTGTATTGGAAACAACATTGTCATATGTCTTTTCTTGGATCCAAATAATACGATACCTCGCTCTATGATTTGAAGTTAAAATCCTCAAATATGGTTAAATAGTGACTTTTTTCACGATTTTCATGTAGTTTGATATTACGTAAATATATTCATTTTTACCAATATTTCGAAACTATTTCATGTAGTATCACGATATGTGATTTGGCCTTGAATCTCAGAATTTCGCATAATATTGCATTTTAAGCAAGTTTATTGCATATTGTTTCGTACGAAAAATCATCGAATTTAGCAATATTTTGACGTTTATCATCCCCTTTTCCTTCATGTGATTTAAACAAAATATCATCGAATTAGGCAATATTTTGCCGTTTTTCCACGTTTTTGTGAATTTTCAGTCTATGGGTATTAATTCATTATATATACGATAAAAATGATGCAAACACATAATTGATTAGATAATAACCTTAAATACTTCATTTTCAATCAATTATTTGTTTCTCGTTAAAATACTGAGTAAGATATTGAAAAGGGGAGAAGTTCTGTTTTTATTGCAAATATCGACGTTTCAGCCGGAATAGAGCGGTTTTACGTGTACATCTTCCTTTAGTAATATAAACGGAAAATCAGGAACATTTTAGTTAATTCTAATGAAAACACATTGATTTTTATCATTTGTATTGGAAACAACATTGTCATATGTCTTTTCTTGGATCCAAATAATACGAAACTTCGCTCTATGATTTGAAGTTAAAATCCTCAAATATGGTTAAATAGTGACTTTTTTCACGATTTATCATGTAGTTTGATATTACGTAAATATATTCATTTTTACCAATATTCGATACTATTTCATGTAGTATCACGATATGTGATTTGCCTTCAAATCTTAGAATTTCGCATTAATATTGCATTTTAAGCAAGTTTCTTGCATTTTGTTTCGTACGAAAAATCATCGAATTTAGCAATATTTTGACGTTTATCATCCCCTTTTCCTTCATGTGATTTAAACAAAATATCATCGAATTAGGCAATATTTTGCCGTTTTTCCACGTTTTTGTGAATTTTCAGTCCTATGGGTATTAATTCATTATATATACGATAAAAATGATGCAAACACATAATTGATTAGATAATAACCTTAAATACTTCATTTTCAATCAATTATTTGTTTCTCGTTAAAATACTGAGTAAGATATTGAAAAGGGGAGAAGTTCTGTTTTTATTGCATATATCGACGTTTCAGCCGGAATAGAGCGGTTTTACGTGTACATCTTCCATCAGTAATATAAACGGAAAATCAGGAACATTTTAGTTAATTCTAATGAAAACACATTGATTTTTATCATTTGTATTGGAAACAACATTGTCATATGTCTTTTCTTGGATCCAAATAATACGAAACTTCGCTCTATGATTTGAAGTTAAAATCCTCAAATATGGTTAAATAGTGACTTTTTTCACGATTTTCATGTAGTTTGATATTACGTAAATATATTCATTTTTAGCAATATTTCGAAACTATTTCATGTAGTGTCACGATATGTGATTTGGCCTTGAAATCTCAGAATTTCGCATAATATTGCATTTTAAGCAAGTTTATTGCATATTGTTTTGTACGAAAAATCATCGAATTTAGCAATATTTTGACGTTTATCATCCCCTTTTCCTTCATGTGATTTAAACAAAATATCATCGAATTAGGCAATATTTTGCCGTTTTTCCACGTTTTTTGTTAATTTTCAGTCCATGGGTATTAATTCATTATATATACGATAAAAATGATGCAAACACATAATTGATTAGATAATAACCTTAAATACTTCATTTTCAATCAACTATTTGTTTCTCGTTAAAATACTGAGTAAGATATTGAAAAGGGGAGAAGTTCTGTTTTTATTGCATATATCGACGTTTCAGCCGGATTAGAGCGGTTTTACGTGTACATCTTCCTTCGTTAATATAAACGGAAAATCAAGAACATTTTAGTTATTTCTAATGAAAACACATTGTTTTTTATCATTTGTATTGGAAACAACATTGTCATATGTCTTTTCTTGGATCTAAATAATACGAAACCTCGTTCTATGATTTGAAGTTAAAATCCTCAAATATGGTTATATAGTGACTTTTTTCACGTTAATCATGTAGTTTGATATTACGTAAATATATTCATTTTTACCAATATTTCGAAACTATTTCATGTAATATCACGATATGTGATTTGGCCTTGAAATCTCAGAATTTCGCATAATATTGCATTTTAAGCAAGTTTATTGCATTTTGTTTCGTAAGAAAAATCATCGAATTTAGCAATATTTTGACGTTTATCATCCCCTTTTCCTTCATGTGATTTAAACAAAATATCATCGAATTAGGCAATATTTTGCCGTTTTTCCACGTTTTTGTGAATTTTCAGTCTATGGGTATTAATTCATTATATATACGATAAAAATGATGCAAACACATAATTGATTAGATAATAACCTTAAATACTTCATTTTCAATCAATTATTTGTTTCTCGTTAAAATACTGAGTAAGATATTGAAAAGGGGAGAATTTCTGTTTTTATTGCATATATCGACGTTTCAGCCGGAATAGAGCGGTTTTACGTGTACATCTTCCATCAGTAATATAAACGGAAAATCAGGAACATTTTAGTTAATTCTAATGAAAACACATTGATTTTTATCATTTGTATTGGAAACAACATTGTCATATGTCTTTTCTTGGATCCAAATAATACGATACCTCGCTCTATGATTTGAAGTTAAAATCCTCAAATATGGTTAAATAGTGACTTTTTTCACGATTTTCATGTAGTTTGATATTACGTAAATATATTCATTTTTACCAATATTTCGAAACTATTTCATGTAGTATCACGATATGTGATTTGGCCTTGGAATCTCAGAATTTCGCATAATATTGCATTTTAAGCAAGTTTATTGCATATTGTTTCGTACGAAAAATCATCGAATTTAGCAATATTTTGACGTTTATCATCCCCTTTTCCTTCATGTGATTTAAACAAAATATCATCGAATTAGGCAATATTTTGCCGTTTTTCCACGTTTTTGTGAATTTTCAGTCTATGGGTATTAATTCATTATATATACGATAAAAATGATGCAAACACATAATTGATTAGATAATAACCTTAAATACTTCATTTTCAATCAATTATTTGTTTCCCGTTAAAATACTGAGTAAGATATTGAAAAGGGGAGAAGTTCTGTTTTTATTGCAAATATCGACGTTTCAGCCGGAATAGAGCGGTTTTACGTGTACATCTTCCTTTAGTAATATAAACGGAAAATCAGGAACATTTTAGTTAATTCTAATGAAAACACATTGATTTTTATCATTTGTATTGGAAACAACATTGTCATATGTCTTTTCTTGGATCCAAATAATACGAAACTTCGCTCTATGATTTGAAGTTAAAATCCTCAAATATGGTTAAATAGTGACTTTTTTCACGATTTTCATGTAGTTTGATATTACGTAAATATATTCATTTTTACCAATATTTCGAAACTATTTCATGTAGTATCACGATATGTGATTTGGCCTTGAAATCTCAGAATTTCGCATAATATTGCATTTTAAGCAAGTTTATTGCATTTTGTTTTGTTCGAAAAATCATCGAATTTTGACGTTTATCATCCCCTTTTCCTTCATGTGATTTAAACAAAATATCATCGAATTAGGCAATATTTTGCCGTTTTTCCACGTTTTTTGTGAATTTTCAGTCCATGGGTATTAATTCATATGTATACGATAAAAATGATGCAAACACATAATTGATTAGATAATAACCTTAAATACTTCAATTTCAATCATCTATTTGTTTCTCGTTAAAATACTGAGTAAGAAATTGAAAAGGGGAGAAGTTCTGTTTTTATTGCATATATCGACGTTTCAGCCGGATTAGAGCGGTTTTACGTGTACATCTTCCTTCGTTAATATAAACGGAAAATCAAGAACATTTTAGTTATTTCTAATGAAAACACATTGTTTTTTATCATTTGTATTGGAAACAACATTGTCATATGTCTTTTCTTGGATCTAAATAATACGAAACCTCGTTCTATGATTTGAAGTTAAAATCCTCAAATATGGTTATATAGTGACTTTTTTCACGTTAATCATGTAGTTTGATATTACGTAAATATATTCATTTTTACCAATATTCCGATACTATTTCATGTAGTATCACGATATGTGATTTGGCCTTGAAATCTCAGAATTTCGTTTAATATTGCATTTTAAGCAAGTTTTCTTGCATTTTGTTTCGTACGAAAAATCATCGAATTTAGCAATATTTTGACGTTTATCATCCCCTTTTCCTTCATGTGATTTAAACAAAATATCATCGAATTAGGCAATATTTTGCCGTTTTTCCACGTTTTTTGTGAATTTTCAGTCCATGGGTATTAATTCATATGTATACGATAAAAATGATGCAAACACATAATTGATTAGAAAATAACCTTAAATACTTCATTTTCAATCAACTATTTCTTTCTCGTTAAAATACTGAGTAAGATATTGAAAGAGGGAGAAGTTCTGATTTTATTGCATATATCGACGTTTCAGCCGGAATAGAGCGGTTTTCGTGTACATCTTCCATCGGTAATATAAACGGAAAACCAGGAACATTTTAGTTAATTCTAATGAAAACACTTTGATTTTTATCATTTGTATTGGAAACAACATTGTCATATGTCTTTTCTTGGATCTAAATAATACGAAACCTCGCTCTATGATTTGAAGGTAAAATCCTAAAATATGGTAAAATAGTAACTTTTTTCACGTTTTTCATGTAGTTTGATATTACGTAAATATATTCATTTTTACCAATATTCCGATACTATTTCATGTAGTATCACGATATGTGATTTGCCCTTCAAATCTTAGAATTTCGCTTAATATTGCATTTTAAGCAAGTTTTCTTGCATTTTGTTTCGTACGAAAAATCATCGAATTTAGCAATATTTTGACGTTTATCATCCCCTTTTCCTTCATGTGATTTAAACAAAATATCATCGAATTAGGCAATATTTTGCCGTTTTTCCACGTTTTTGTGAATTTTCAGTCTATGGGTATTAATTCATTATATATACGATAAAAATGATGCAAACACATAATTGATTTGATAATAACCTTAAATACTTCATTTTCAATCAATTATTTGTTTCTCGTTAAAATACTGAGTAAGATATTGAAAAGGGGAGAATTTCTGTTTTTATTGCATATATCGACGTTTCAGCCGGAATAGAGCGGTTTTACGTGTACATCTTCCATCAGTAATATAAACGGAAAATCAGGAACATTTTAGTTAATTCTAATGAAAACACATTGATTTTTATCATTTGTATTGGAAACAACATTGTCATATGTCTTTTCTTGGATCCAAATAATACGATACCTCGCTCTATGATTTGAAGTTAAAATCCTCAAATATGGTTAAATAGTGACTTTTTTCACGATTTTCATGTAGTTTGATATTACGTTAATATATTCATTTTTACCAATATTTCGAAACTATTTCATGTAGTATCACGATATGTGATTTGGCCTTGGAATCTCAGAATTTCGCATAATATTGCATTTTAAGCAAGTTTATTGCATATTGTTTCGTACGAAAAATCATCGAATTTAGCAATATTTTAACGTTTATCATCTCCTTTTCCTTCATGTGATTTAAACAAAATATCATCGAATTAGGCAATATTTTGCCGTTTTATAACGTTTTTGTGAATTTTCAGTCTATGGGTATTATTCATTATATACACGATAAAAATGATGCAAACACATAATTGATTAGATAATAACCTTAAATACTTCATTTTCAATCAACTATTTGTTTCTCGTTAAAATACTGAGTAAGATATTGAAAAGGGGAGAAGTTCTGTTTTTATTGCATATATCGACGTTTCAGCCGGAATAGAGCGATTTTCGTGTACATCTTCCATCGGTAATATAAACGGAAAACCTGGAACATTTTAGTTAATTCTAATGAAAACACCTTGATTTTTATCATTTGTATTGGAAACAACATTGTCATATGTCTTTTCTTGGATCTAAATAATACGAAACCTCGTTCTATGATTTGAAGTTAAAATCCTCAAATATGGTTATATAGTGACTTTTTTCACGATTTTCATGTAGTTTGATATTACGTAAATATATTCATTTTTACCAATATTTCGAAACTATTTCATGTAATATCACGATATGTGATTTGGCCTTGGAATCTCAGAATTTCGCATAATATTGCATTTTAAGTAAGTTTATTGCATTTTGTTTCGTAAGAAAAATCATCGAATTTAGCAATATTTTGACGTTTATCATCTCCTTTTCCTTCATGTGATTTAAACAAAATATCATCGAATTAGGCAATATTTTGCCGTTTTTCCACGTTTTTGTGAATTTTCAGTCTATGGGTATTAATTCATTATATATACGATAAAAATGATGCAAACACATAATTGATTAGATAATAACCTTAAATACTTCATTTTCAATCAATAATTTGTTTCTCGTTAAAATACTGAGTAAGATATTGAAAAGGGGAGAAGTTCTGTTTTTATTGCATATATCGACGTTTCAGCCGGAATAGAGCGGTTTTACGTGTACATCTTCCATCAGTAATATAAACGGAAAATCAGGAACATTTTAGTTAATTCTAATGAAAACACATTGATTTTTATCATTTGTATTGGAAACAACATTGTCATATGTCTTTTCTTGGATCCAAATAATACGAAACCTCGCTCTATGATTTGAAGTTAAAATCCTCAAATATGGTTAAATAGTGACTTTTTTCACGTTTTTCATGTAGTTTGATATTACGTAAATATATTCATTTTTACCAATATTTCGATACTATTTCATGTAGTATCACGATATGTGATTTGGCCTTCAAATCTCAGAATTTCGCATAATATATCATTTTAAGCAAGTTTTCTTCCATTTTGTTTCGTACGAAAAATCATCGAATTTATCAATATTTTAAAGTTTATCATCTCCTTTTCCTTCATGTGATTTAAACAAAATATCATCGAATTAGGCAATATTTTGCCGTTTTTCCACGTTTTTGTGAATTTTCAGTCTATGGGTATTAATTCATTATATATACGATAAAAATGATGCAAACACATAATTGATTAGATAATAACCTTAAATACTTCATTTTCAATCAACTATTTGTTTCTCGTTAAAATACTGAGTAAGATATTGAAAAGGGGAGAAGTTCTGTTTTTATTGCATATATCGACGTTTCAGCCGGAATAGAGCGATTTTCGTGTGCATCTTCCATCGGTAATATAAACGGAAAACCAGGAACATTTTAAATAATTCTAATGAAAACACTTTGATTTTTATCATTTGTATTGGAAACAACATTGTCATATGTCTTTTCTTGTATCCAAATAATACGAAACCTCGCTCTATGATTCTAAGTTAAAATCCTCAAATATGGTTAAATAGTGACTTTTTTCACGTTTTTCATGTAGTTTGATATTACGTAAATATATTCATTTTTACCAATATTTCGATACTATTTCATGTAGTATCACGATATGTGATTTGGCCTTCAAATCTCAGAATTTCGCATAATATTGCATTTTAAGCAAGTTTTCATCCATTTTGTTTCGTACGAAAAATCATCGAATTTAGCAATATTTTAACGTTTATCATCTCCTTTTCCTTCATGTGATTTAAACAAAATATCATCGAATTAGGCAATATTTTGCCGTTTTATAACGTTTTTGTGAATTTTCAGTCTATGGGTATTATTCATTATATACACGATAAAAATGATGCAAACACATAATTCATTAGATAATAACCTTAAATACTTCATTTTCAATCAACTATTTGTTTCTCGTTAAAATACTGAGTAAGATATTGAAAAGGGGAGAAGTTCTGTTTTTATTGCATATATCGACGTTTCAGCCGGAATAGAGCGATTTTCGTGTACATCTTCCATCGGTAATATAAACGGAAAACCAGGAACATTTTAGTTAATTCTAATGAAAACACCTTGATTTTTATCATTTGTATTGGAAACAACATTGTCATATGTCTTTTCTTGGATCCAAATAATACGAAACCTCGCTCTATGATTTGAAGTTAAAATCCTCAAATATGGTTAAATAGTGACTTTTTTCACGTTTTTCATGTAGTTTGTTATTACGTAAATATATTCATTTTTACAAATATTTCGATACTATTTCATGTAGTATCACGATATGTGATTTGGCCTTCAAATCTCAGAATTTCGCATAATATATCATTTTAAGCAAGTTTTCTTCCATTTTGTTTCGTACGAAAAATCATCGAATTTAGCAATATTTTAACGTTTATCATCTCCTTTTCCTTCATGTGATTTAAACAAAATATCATCGAATTAGGCAATATTTTGCCGTTTTTCCACGTTTTTGTTAATTTTCAGTCTATGGGTATTAATTCATTATATATACGATAAAAATGATGCAAACACATAATTGATTAGATAATAACCTTAAATACTTCATTTTCAATCAACTATTTGTTTCTCGTTAAAATACTGAGTAAGATATTGAAAAGGGGAGAAGTTCTGTTTTTATTGCATATATCGACGTTTCAGCCGGAATAGAGCGGTTTTACGTGTACATCTTCCATCAGTAATATAAACGGAAAATCAGGAACATTTTAGTTAATTCTAATGAAAACACATTGATTTTTATCATTTGTATTGGAAACAACATTGTCATATGTCTTTTCTTGGATCTAAATAATACGAAACCTCGGTCTATGATTCTAAGTTAAAATCCTCAAATATGGTTAAATAGTGACTTTTTTCACGATTTTCATGTAGTTTGATATTACGTAAATATATTCATTTTTACCAATATTTCGAAACTATTTCATGTAATATCACGATATGTGATTTGGCCTTGAAATCTCAGAATTTCGCATAATATTGCATTTTAAGCAAGTTTATTGCATTTTGTTTCGTAAGAAAAATCATCGAATTTAGCAATATTTTGACGTTTATCATCCCCTTTTCCTTCATGTGATTTAAACAAAATATCATCGAATTAGGCAATATTTTGCCGTTTTTCCACGTTTTTGTGAATTTTCAGTCTATGGGTATTAATTCATTATATATACGATAAAAATGATGCAAACACATAATTGATTAGATAATAACCTTAAATACTTCATTTTCAATCAATTATTTGTTTCTCGTTAAAATACTGAGTAAGATATTGAAAAGGGGAGAAGTTCTGTTTTTATTGCATATATCGACGTTTCAGCCGGAATAGAGCGGTTTTACGTGTACATCTTCCATCAGTAATATAAACGGAAAATCAGGAACATTTTAGTTAATTCTAATGAAAACACATTGATTTTTATCATTTATATTGGAAACAACATTGTCATATGTCTTTTCTTGGATCCAAATAATACGAAACTTCGCTCTATGATTTGAAGTTAAAATCCTCAAATATGGTTAAATAGTGACTTTTTTCACGATTTTCATGTAGTTTGATATTACGTAAATATATTCATTTTTAGCAATATTTCGAAACTATTTCATGTAGTATCACGATATGTGATTTGGCCTTGAAATCTCAGAATTTCGCATAATATTGCATTTTAAGCAAGTTTATTGCATTTTGTTTTGTACGAAAAATCATCGAATTTAGCAATATTTTGACGTTTATCATCCCCTTTTCCTTCATGTGATTTAAACAAAATATCATCGAATTAGGCAATATTTTGCCGTTTTTCCACGTTTTTTGTGAATTTTCAGTCCATGGGTATTAATTCATATGTATACGATAAAAATGATGCAAACACATAATTGATTAGATAATAACCTTAAATACTTCAATTTCAATCATCTATTTGTTTCTCGTTAAAATACTGAGTAAGAAATTGAAAAGGGGAAAGTTCGGTTTTTATTGCATATATCGACGTTTCAGCCGGATTAGAGCGGTTTTACGTGTACATCTTCCTTCGTTAATATAAACGGAAAATCAAGAACATTTTAGTTATTTCTAATGAAAACACATTGTTTTTTATCATTTGTATTGGAAACAACATTGTCATATGTCTTTTCTTGGATCTAAATAATACGAAACCTCGTTCTATGATTTGAAGTTAAAATCCTCAAATATGGTTATATAGTGACTTTTTTCACGTTAATCATGTAGTTTGATATTACGTAAATATATTCATTTTTACCAATATTTCGAAACTATTTCAAGTAATATCACGATATGTGATTTGGCCTTGAAATCTCAGAATTTCGCATAATATTGCATTTTAAGCAAGTTTATTGCATTTTGTTTCGTAAGAAAAATCATCGAATTTAGCAATATTTTGACGTTTATCATCCCCTTTTCCTTCATGTGATTTAAACAAAATATCATCGAATTAGGCAATATTTTGCCGTTTTTCCACGTTTTTGTGAATTTTCAGTCTATGGGTATTAATTCATTATATATACGATAAAAATGATGCAAACACATAATTGATTAGATAATAACCTTAAATACTTCATTTTCAATCAATTATTTGTTTCTCGTTAAAATACTGAGTAAGATATTGAAAAGGGGAGAAGTTCTGATTTTATTGCATATATCGACGTTTCAGCCGGAATAGAGCGGTTTTCGTGTACATCTTCCATCGGTAATATAAACGGAAAACCAGGAACATTTTAGTTAATTCTAATGAAAACACTTTGATTTTTATCATTTGTATTGGAAACAACATTGTCATATGTCTTTTCTTGGATCTAAATAATACGAAACCTCGCTCTATGATTTGAAGGTAAAATCCTCAAATATGGTAAAATAGTAACTTTTTTCACGTTTTTCATGTAGTTTGATATTACGTAAATATATTCATTTTTACCAATATTCCGATACTATTTCATGTAGTATCACGATATGTGATTTGCCCTTCAAATCTTAGAATTTCGCTTAATATTGCATTTTAAGCAAGTTTTCTTGCATTTTATTTCGTACGAAAAATCATCGAATTTAGCAATATTTTGACGTTTATCATCCCCTTTTCCTTCATGTGATTTAAACAAAATATCATCGAATTAGGCAATATTTTGCCGTTTTTCCACGTTTTTGTGAATTTTCAGTCCATGGGTATTAATTCATATATATACGATAAAAATGATGCAAACACATAATTGATTAGATAATAACCTTAAATACTTCATTTTCAATCAACTATTTGTTTCTCGTTAAAATACTGAGTAAGATATTTAAAAGGGGAGAAGTTCTGTTTTTATTGCATATATCGACGTTTCAGCCGGAATAGAGCGATTTTCGTGTGCATCTTCCATCGGTAATATAAACCGAAAACCAGGAATATTTTAGTTAATTCTAATGAAAACACTTTGATTTTTATCATTTGTATTGGAAACAACATTGTCATATGTCTTTTCTTGTATCCAAATAATACGAAACCTCGCTCTATGATTTGAAGTTAAAATCCTCAAATATGGTTAAATAGTGACTTTTTTCACGTTTTTCATGTAGTTTGATATTACGTAAATATATTCATTTTTACCAATATTTCGATACTATTTCATGTAGTATCACGATATGTGATTTGGCCTTCAAATCTCAGAATTTCGCATAATATTGCATTTTAAGCAAGTTTTCATCCATTTTGTTTCGTACGAAAAATCATCGAATTTAGCAATATTTTAACGTTTATCATCTCCTTTTCCTTCATGTGATTTAAACAAAATATCATCGAATTAGGCAATATTTTGCCGTTTTTCCACGTTTTTTGTGAATTTTCAGTCCATGGGTATTAATTCATATGTATACGATAAAAATGATGCAAACACATAATTGATTAGATAATAACCTTAAATACTTCATTTTCAATCAACTATTTGTTTCTCGTTAAAATACTGAGTAAGATATTTAAAAGGGGAGAAGTTCTGTTTTTATTGCATATATAGACGTTTCAGCCGGAATAGAGCGATTTTCGTGTACATCTTCCATCGGTAATATAAACGGAAAACCAGGAACATTTTAGTTAATTCTAATGAAAACATCTTGAGTTTTATCATTTGTATTGGAAACAACATTGTCATATGTCTTTTCTTGGATCCAAATAATGCGAAACCTCGCTCTATGATTTGAAGTTAAAATCCTCAAATATGGTTAAATAGTGACTTTTTTCACGTTTTTCATGTAGTTTGATATTACGTAAATATATTCACTTTTACCAATATTTCGATACTATTTCATGTAGTATCACGATATGTGATTTGGCCTTCAAATCTCAGAATTTCGCATAATATATCATTTTAAGCAAGTTTTCTTCCATTTTGTTTCGTACGAAAAATCATCGAATTTATCAATATTTTAACGTTTATCATCTCCTTTTCCTTCATGTGATTTAAACAAAATATCATCGAATTAGGCAATATTTTGCCGTTTTTCCACGTTTTTGTGAATTTTCAGTCTATGGGTATTATTCATTATATACACGATAAAAATGATGCAAACACATAATTGATTAGATAATAACCTTAAAAACTTCATTTTCAATCAACTATTTGTTTCTCGTTAAAATACTGAGTAAGATATTGAAAAGGGGAGAAGTTCTGTTTATATTGCATATATCGACGTTTCAGCCGGAATAGAGCGATTTTCGTGTACATCTTCCATCGGTAATATAAACGGAAAACCAGGAACATTTTAGTTAATTCTAATGAAAACACCATGATTTTTATCATTTGTATTGGAAACAACATTGTCATATGTCTTTTCTTGGATCCAAATAATACGAAACCTCGCTCTATGATTTGAAGTTAAAATCCTCAAATATGGTTAAATAGTGACTTTTTTCATGTTTTTCATGTAGTTTGATATTACGTAAATATATTCATTTTTACCAATATTTCGATACTATTTCATGTAGTATCACGATATGTGATTTGGCCTTCAAATCTCAGAATTTCGCATAATATATCATTTTAAGCAAGTTTTCTTCCATTTTGTTTCGTACGAAAAATCATCGAATTTAGCAATATTTAAACGTTTATCATCTCCTTTTCCTTCATGTGATTTAAACAAAATATCATCGAATTAGGCAATATTTTGCCGTTTTTCCACGTTTTTGTGAATTTTCAGTCTATGGGTATTAATTCATTATATATACGATAAAAATGATGCAAACACATAATTGATTAGATAATAACCTTAAATACTTCATTTTCAATCAACTATTTGTTTCTCGTTAAAATACTGAGTAAGATATTGAAAAGGGGAGAAGTTCTGTTTTTATTGCATATATCGACGTTTCAGCCGGAATAGAGCGATTTTCGTGTGCATCTTCCATCGGTAATATAAACAGAAAACCAGGAATATTTTAGTTAATTCTAATGAAAACACTTTGATTTTTATCATTTGTATTGGAAACAACATTGTCATATGTCTTTTCTTGTATCCAAATAATACGAAACCTCGCTCTATGATTTGAAGTTAAAATCCTCAAATATGGTTAAATAGTGACTTTTTTCACGTTTTTCATGTAGTTTGATATTACGTAAATATATTCATTTTTACCAATATTTCGATACTATTTCATGTAGTATCACGATATGTGATTTGGCCTTCAAATCTCAGAATTTCGCATAATATTGCATTTTAAGCAAGTTTTCATCCATTTTGTTTCGTACGAAAAATCATCGAATTTAGCAATATTTTAACGTTTATCATCTCCTTTTCCTTCATGTGATTTAAACAAAATATCATCGAATTAGGCAATATTTTGCCGTTTTTCCACGTTTTTGTGAATTTTCAGTCTATGGGTATTATTCATTATATACACGATAAAAATGATGCAAACACATAATTGATTAGATAATAACCTTAAATACTTCATTTTCAATCAACTATTTGTTTCTCGTTAAAATACTGAGTAAGATATTGAAAAGGGGAGAAGTTCTGTTTATATTGCATATACCGACGTTTCAGCCGGAATAGAGCGATTTTCGTGTACATCTTCCATCGGTAATATAAACGGAAAACCAGGAACATTTTAGTTAATTCTAATGAAAACACCTTTATTTTTATCATTTGTATTGGAAACAACATTGTCATATGTCTTTTCTTGGATACAAATAATACGAAACCTCGCTCTATGATTTGAAGTTAAAATCCTCAAATATGGTTAAATAGTGACTTTTTTCACGTTTTTCATGTAGTTTGATATTACGTAAATATATTCATTTTTACCAATATTTCGATACTATTTCATGTAGTATCACGATATGTGATTTGGCCTTCAAATCTCAGAATATCGCATAATATATCATTTTAAGCAAGTTTTCTTCCATTTTGTTTCGTACGAAAAATCATCGAATTTAGCAATATTTTAACGTTTATCATCTCCTTTTCCTTCATGTGATTTAAACAAAATATCATCGAATTAGGCAATATTGTGCCGTTTTTCCACGTTTTTGTGAATTTTCAGTCTATGGGTATTAATTCATTATATATACGATAAAAATGATGCAAACACATAATTGATTAGATAATAACCTTAAATACTTCATTTTCAATCAACTATTTGTTTCTCGTTAAAATACTGAGTAAGATATTGAAAAGGGGAGAAGTTCTGTTTTTATTGCATATATCGACGTTTCAGCCGGAATAGAGCGGTTTTACGTGTACATCTTCCATCAGTAATATAAACGGAAAATCAGGAACATTTTAGTTAATTCTAATGAAAACACATTGATTTTTATCATTTGTATTGGAAACAACATTGTCATATGTCTTTTCTTGGATCTAAATAATACGAAACCTCGGTCTATGATTCTAAGTTAAAATCCTCAAATATGGTTAAATAGTGACTTTTTTCACGATTTTCATGTAGTTTGATATTACGTAAATATATTCATTTTTACCAATATTTCGAAACTATTTCATGTAGTATCACGATATGTGATTTGGCCTTGAAATCTCAGAATTTCGCATAATATTGCATTTTAAGCAAGTTTATTGCATTTTGTTTCGTACGAAAAATCATCGAATTTAGCAATATTTTGACGTTTATCATCCCCTTTTCCTTCATGTGATTTAAACAAAATATCATCGAATTAGGCAATATTTTGCCGTTTTTCTACGTTTTTTGTGAATTTTCAGTCCATGGGTATTAATTCAAATGTATACGATAAAAATGATGCAAACACATAATTGATTAGATAATAACCTTAAATACTTCATTTTCAATCAACTATTTGTTTCTCGTTAAAATACTGAGTAAGATATTGAAAAGGGGAGAAGTTCTGTTTTTATTGCATATATCGACGTTTCAGCCGGAATAGAGCGATTTTCGTGTACATCTTCCATCGGTAATATAAACGGAAAACCAGGAACATTTTAGTTAATTCTAATGAAAACACTTTGATTTTTATCATTTGTATTGGAAACAACATTGTCATATGTATTTTCTTGGATCCAAATAATACGAAACCTCGCTCTATGATTTGAAGTTAAAATCCTCAAATATGGAAAAATAGTAACTTTTTCACGTTAATCATGTAGTTTGATATTACGTAAATATATTCATTTTTACCAATATTCCGATACTATTTCATGTAGTATCACGATATGTGATTTGCCCTTCAAATCTCAGAATTTCGCATAATATATCATTTTAAGCAAGTTTTCTTCCATTTTGTTTCGTACGAAAAATCATCGAATTTAGCAATATTTTAACGTTTATCATCTCCTTTTCCTTCATGTGATTTAAACAAAATATCATCGAATTAGGCAATATTTTGCCGTTTTTCCACGTTTTTGTGAATTTCCAGTCTATGGGTATTAATTCATTATATATACGATAAAAATGATGCAAACACATAATTGATTAGATAATAACCTGAAATACTTCATTTGCAATCAATTATTTGTTTCTCGTTAAAATACTGAGTAAGATATTGAAAAGGGAAGAAGTTCTGTTGTTATTGCATATATCGACGTTTCAGCCGGAATAGAGCGGTTTTACGTGTACATCTTCCATCAGTAATATAAACGGAAAATCAGGAACATTTTAGTTAATTCTAATGAAAACACATTGATTTTTATCATTTGTATTGGAAACAACATTGTCATATGACTTTTCTTGGATCCAAATAATACGATACCTCGCTCTATGATTTAAAGTTAAAATCCTCAAATATGGTTAAATAGTGACTTTTTTCACGATTTTCATGTAGTTTGATATTACGTAAATATATTCATTTTTACCAATATTTCGAAATTATTTCATGTAGTATCACGATATGTGATTTGGCCCTGGAATCTCAGAATTTCGCATAATATTGCATTTTAAGCAAGTTTATTGCATTTTGTTTCGTACGAAAAATCATCGAATTTAGCAATATTTTGACGTTTATCATCCCCTTTTCCTTCATGTGATTTAAACAAAATATCATCGAATTAGGCAATATTTTGCCGTTTTCCACGTTTTTGTGAATTTTCAGTCCATGGGTTTTAATTCATATATATACGATAAAAATGATGCAAACACATAATTGATTAGATAATAACCTTAAATACTTCAATTTCAATCATCTATTTGTTTTGGTTAAATACTAAGTAAGAAATTGAAAAGGGGAGAAGTTCGGGTTTTATTGCATATATCGACGTTTCAGCCGGATTAGAGCGGTTTTACGTGTACATCTTCCTTCGTTAATATAAACGGAAAATCAAGAACATTTTAGTTATTTCTAATGAAAACACATTGTTTTTTATCATTTGTATTGGAAACAACATTGTCATATGT
The DNA here is from genome assembly GCF_040958095.1 of Procambarus clarkii. Taxonomy (NCBI): domain Eukaryota; kingdom Metazoa; phylum Arthropoda; class Malacostraca; order Decapoda; family Cambaridae; genus Procambarus; species Procambarus clarkii. The sequence continues at coordinate 335,925 of NC_091233.1, read as the reverse complement.
CTTTTCTTGGATCTAAATAATACAAAACCTCGTTCTATGATTTGAAGTTAAAATCCTCAAATATGGTTATATAGTGACTTTTTTCACGTTTTTCATGTAGTTTGATATTACGTAAATATATTCATTTTTACCAATATTTCGATACTATTTCATGTAGTATCACAGAGATGTGATTTGGCCTTGAAATCTCAGAATTTCGCATAATATTGCATTTTAAGCAAGTTTTCTTGCATTTTCTTTCGTACGAAAAATCATCGAATATAGCAATATTTTGACGTTTATCATCTCCTTTTCCTTCATGTGATTTAAACAAAATATCATCGAATTAGGCAATATTTTGCCGTTTTCCACGTTTTTGTGAATTTTCAGTCCATGGGTTTTAATTCATATATATACGATAAAAATGATGCAAACACATAATTGATTAGATAATAACCTTAAATACTTCTTTTTCAATCAACTATTTCTTTCTCGTTAAAATGCTGAGTAAGATATTGAAAGGGGGAGAAGTTCTGATTTTGTTGCATATATCGACGTTTCAGCCGGAATAGAGCGGTTTTCGTGTACATCTTCCGTCGGTAATATAAACGGAAAATCAGGAACATTTTAGTTAATTCTAATGATAACACATTGATTTTTATCATTTGTATTGGAAACAACATTGTCATATGTCTTTTCTTGGATCTAAATAATACGAAACCTCGTTCTATGATTTGAAGTTAAAATCCTCAAATATGGTTATATAGTGACTTTTTTCACGTTAATCATGTAGTTTGATATTACGTAAATATATTCATTTTTACCAATATTCCGATACTATTTCATGTAGTACCACGATATGTGATTTGGCCTTCAAATCTCAGAATTTCGTTTAATATTGCATTTTAAGCAAGTTTTCTTGCATTTTGTTTCGTACGAAAAATCATCGAATTTAGCAATATTTTGACGTTTATCATCCCCTTTTCCTTCATGTGATTTAAACAAAATATCATCGAATTAGGCAATATTTTGCCGTTTTTCCACGTTTTTTGTGAATTTTCAGTCCATGGGTATTAATTCATATGTATACGATAAAAATGATGCAAACACATAATTGATTAGATAATAACCTTAAATACTTCATTTTCAATCAACTATTTCTTTCTCGTTAAAATACTGAGTAAGATATTGAAAGGGGGAGAAGTTCTGATTTTATTGCATATATCGACGTTTCAGCCGGAATAGAGCGGTTTTCGTGTACATCTTCCATCGGTAATATAAACGGAAAACCAGGAACATTTTAGTTAATTCTAATGAAAACACTTTGATTTTTATCATTTGTATTGGAAACAACATTGTCATATGTCTTTTCTTGGATCTAAATAATACGAAACCTCGCTCTATGATTTGAAGGTAAAATCCTCAAATATGGTAAAATAGTAACTTTTTTTCACGTTTTTCATGTAGTTTGTTATTACGTAAATATATTCATTTTTACCAATATTCCGATACTATTTCATGTAGTATCACGATATGTGATTTGCCCTTCAAATCCCAGAATTTCGCTTAATATTGCATTTTAAGCAAGTTTTCTTGCATTTTGTTTCGTACGAAAAATCATCGAATTTAGCAATATTTTGACGTTTATCATCCCCTTTTCCTTCATGTGATTTAAACAAAATATCATCGAATTAGGCAATATTTTGACGTTTATCATCCCCTTTTCCTTCATGTGATTTAAACAAAATATCATCGAATTAGGCAATATTTTGCCGTTTTTCCACGTTTTTTGTGAATTTTCAGTCCATGGGTATTAATTCATATGTATACGATAAAAATGATGCAAACACATAATTGATTAGATAATAACCTTAAATACTTCATTTTCAATCAACTATTTGTTTCTCGTTAAAATACTGAGTAAGATATTGAAAAGGGGAGAAGTTCTGTTTT
>NC_091233.1:227969-333493 GCF_040958095.1 Procambarus clarkii | reverse complement strand
ACTGTTGTGTGTAGTGACTGTTACTGTAGTGTGTGTAGTGACTATTACAGTAGTGTGTGTAGTGACTGTTACTGTAGTGTCCGTAGTGACTGTTACTGTAGTGTGTAGTGACTGTTACTGTAGTGTGTGTAGTGACTGTTACAGTAGTGTGTGTAGTGACTGTTACTGTAGTGTGTGTAGTGACTGGTACTGTAGTGTGTAGTGACTGTTACAGTAGTGTGTGTAGTGACTGTTACAGTAGTGTGTGTAGCGACTGTTACTGTAGTGTGTGTAGTGACTGTTACAGTAGTGTGTGTAGTGACTGTTACAGTAGTGTGTGTAGTGACTGTTACTGTAGTGTGTGTAGTGACTGTTACTGTAGTGTGTGTAGTGACTGTTACTGTATTGTGTGTAGTGACTGTTACTGTAGTGTGTGTAGTGACTGGTGCTGTAGTGTGTAGTGACTGTTACAGTAGTGTCTGTAGTGACTGTTACAGTAGTGTGTAGTGACTGTTACTGTAGTGTGTGTAGTGACTGTTACAGTAGTGTGTGTAGTGACTGTTACTGTAGTGTCCGTAGTGACTGTTACTGTAGTGTGTAGTGACTGTTACTGTAGTGTGTGTAGTGACTGTTACTGTAGTGTGTGTAGTGACTGTTACAGTAGTGTGTGTAGTGACTGTTACAGTAGTGTGTGTAGTGACTGTTACTGTAGTGTGTGTAGTGACTGGTACTGTAGTGTGTGTAGTGACTGTTACTGAACTGTGTGTAGTGACTGTTACTGTAGTGTGTGTAGTGACTGGTACTGTAGTGTGTAGTGACTGTTACAGTAGTGTGTGTAGTGACTGTTACAGTAGTGTGTAGTGACTGTTACTGTAGTGTGTGTAGTGACTGTTACAGTAGTGTGTGTAGTGACTGTTACTGTAGTGTGTGTAGTGACTGTTACTGTAGTGTGTGTAGTGACTGTTAGTGTAGTGTGTGTAGTGACTGTTACTGTAGTGTGTGTAGTGACTGTTACAGTAGTGTGTGTAGTGACTGTTACAGTAGTGTGTGTAGTGACTGTTACTGTAGTGTGTGTAGTGACTGTTACTGTAGTGTGTGTAGTGACTGTTACTGTAGTGTGTGTAGTGACTGTTACAGTAGTGTGTGTAGTGACTGTTACTGTAGTGTGTGTAGTGACTGTTACTGTAGTGTGTGTAGTGACTGTTACAGTAGTGTGTGTAGTGACTGTTACAGAAGTGTGTGTAGTGACTGTTACAGTAGTGTGTGTAGTGACTGTTACTGTAGTGTGTGTAGTGACTGTTACTGTAGTGTGTAGTGACTGTTATTGTTGTGTGTAGTGACTGTTACTGTAGTGTGTAGTGACTGTTACAGTAGTATGTGTTGTGACTTTTACTGTAGTGTGTAGTGACTGTTACAGTAGTGTGTGTAGTGACTGTTACTATAGTATGTGTATTGACTGTTACTGTAGTGTGTGTAGTGACTGTTACAGTAGTGTGTGTAGTGACTGTTACTTTAGTGTGTGTAGTGACTGTTACAGTAGTGTGTGTAGTGACTTTTACAGTAGTGTGTAGTGACTGTTGCAGTAGTATGTGTAGTGACTTTTACATTACTGTGTGTAGTGACTGTTACTGTAGTGTGTGTAGTGACTGTTACAGTAGTGTGTGTAGTGACTGTAAGAGTAGTGTGTAGTGACTGTTACTGTAGTGTGTGTAGTGACTGTTTCTGTAGTGTGTGTAGTGACTGTTACAGTAGTGTGTGTAGTGACTGTTACAGTACTGTGTAGTGACTGTTACAGTAGTGTGTGTAGTGACTGTTACAGTAGTGTGTGTAGTGACTGTTACTGTAGTGTGTGTAGTGACTGTTACTGTAGAGTGTGAAGTGACTGTTGCAGTACTGTGTAGTGACTGTTACAGTAGTGTGTGTAGTGACTGTTACAGTAGTGTGTGTAGTGACTGTTACTGTAGTGTGTGTAGTGACTGTTACTGTAGTGTGTAGTGACTGTTATTGTTGTGTGTAGTGACTGTTACTGTAGTGTGTAGTGACTGTTACAGTAGTATGTGTTGTGACTGTTACTGTAGTGTGTAGTGACTGTTACAGTAGTGTGTGTAGTGACTGTTACTATAGTATGTGTATTGACTGTTACTGTAGTGTGTGTAGTGACTGTTACTATAGTATGTGTATTGACTGTTACTGTAGTGTGTGTAGTGACTGTTACAGTAGTGTGTGTAGTGACTGTTACTTTAGTGTGTGTAGTGACTGTTACAGTAGTGTGTGTAGTGACTGTTACAGTAGTGTGTGTAGAGACTGTTACTGTAGTGTGTGTAGTGACTGTTACAGTAGTGTGTGTAGTGACTGTAAGAGTAGTGTGTAGTGACTGTTACTGTAGTGTGTGTAGTGACTGTTTCTCTAGTGTGTGTAGTGACTGTTACAGTAGTGTGTGTAGTGACTGTTACAGTAGTGTGTGTAGTGTGTGTAGTGACTGTTACAGTAGTGTGTGTAGTGACTGTTACAGTAGTGTGTATAGTGACTGTTACAGTAGTGTGTGTGTAGTGACTGTTACTGTAGTGTGTGTAGTGACTGTTACAGTAGTGTGTGTAGTGACTGTTAATGTAGTGTGTGTAGTGACCGTTACTGTAGTGTGTGTAGTGAATGTTACAGTAGTGAGTGTAGTGACTGTTACAGTTGAGTGTGTAGTGACTGTTACAGTAGTGTGTGTAGTGACTGTTACAGTAGCGTGTGTAGTGACTGTTACAGTAGTGTGTGTAGTGACTGTTACTGTAGTGTGTGTAGTGACTGTTACAGTAGTGTGTGTAGTGACTGTTACAGTAGTGTGTGTAGTGACTGTTACAGTAGTGTGTGTAGTGACTGTTACAGTAGTGTGTGTAGTGACTGTTACTGTAGTATGTGTAGTGACTGTTACAGTAGTGTGTTTAGTGACTGTTACAGTTGTGTGTGTAGTGACTGTTACTGTATTGTGTAGTGACTGTTACAGTAGTGTGTGTAGTGACTGTTACTGTAGTGTGTGTAGTGACTGTTACAGTAGTGTGTGTAGTGACTGTTACAGTAGTGTGTGTAGTGACTGTTACAATAGTGTGTGTAGTGACTGTTACAGTAACGTGTGTAGTGACTGTTACTGTAGTGTGTGTAGTGACTGTTACAGTAGTGTGTTTAGTGACTGTTACAGTTGTGTGTGTAGTGAATGTTACTGTATTGTGTAGTGACTGTTACAGTAGTGTGTGTAGTGACTGTTACAGTAGTGTGTGTAGTGACTGTTACTGTAATGTGTGTAGTGACTGTTACAGTAGTGTGTGTAGTGACTGTTACTGTAGTGTGTAGTGACTGTTACAGTAGTGTGTGTTGTGACTGTTACTGTAGTGTGTGTAGTGTCCGTTACAGTAGTGTGTTTAGTGGCTGTTACAGTACTGTGTAGTGACTGTTACAGTAGTGTGTGAAGTGACTGTTACTGTCGTGTGTGTAGTGACTGTTACTGTAGTGTGTGTAGTGACTGTTACAGTAGTGTGTGTAGTGACTGTTACAGTAGTGTGTGTAGTGACTGTTACTGTAGTGTGTGTAGTGACTGTTACAGTAGTGTGTGTAGTGACTGTTACAGTAGTGTGTCTAGTGACTGTTACAGTAGTGTGTGTAATGACTGTTACAGTAGTGTGTGCAGTGACTGTTACTGTAGAGTGTGTAGTGACTGTTACAGTAGTGTGTGTAGTGACTGTTACAGTAGTGTGTTTAGTGACTGTTACAGTTGTGTGTGTAGTGACTGTTACTGTATTGTGTAGTGACTGTTACAGTAGTGTGTGTAGTGACTGTTACTGTAGTGTGTGTAGTGACCGTTACAGTAGTGTGTGTCGTGACTGTTACAGTAGTGTGTGTAGTGAATGTTTCAGTTGTGTGTATTGACTGTTACTGTAGTGTGTGTAGTGACTAATACTGTAGTGTGTGTAGTGACTGTTACAGTACTGTGTAGTGACTGTTACAGTACTGTGTGTAGTGACTGTTACAGTAGTGTGTGTAGTGACTGTTACTGTAGTGTGTGTAGTGACTGTTACTGTAATGTGTAGTGACTGTTATTTTAGTGTGTAGTGACTGTTACAGTAGTGTGTAGTGACTGTTACAGTATTATGTGTTGTGACTGTTACTGTAGTGTGTAGTGACTGTTACAGTAATGTGTGTAGTGACTGTTACTGTAGTATGTGTAGTGACTGTTACTGTAGTGTGTGTAGTGACTGTTACAGTAGTGTGTGTAGTGACTGTTACTGTAGTGTGTAGTGACTGTTACAGTAGTGTGTGTAGTGACTGTTACAGTAGTGTGTGTAGTGACTGTTACTGTAGCGTGTGTAGTGACTGTTACAGTAGAGTATGTAGTGACTGCTACAGTAGTGTATGTAGTGACTGTTACTGTAGTGTGTGTAGTGACTGTTACTGTAGTGTGTGTAGTGACTGTTACTGTAGTGTGTGTAGTGACTGTTACAGTAGTGTGCGTAGTGACTATTACAGTAGTGTGTGTAGTGACTGTTACAGTAGTGTGTGTAGTGACTGTTACAGTAGTGTGTGTAGTGACTGTTACAGTAGTGTGTGTAGTGACTGTTACAGTAGTGTATGTAGTAACTGTTACTGTAGTGTGTGTAGCGACTGTTACTGTAGTGTGTGTAGTGACTGTTACAGTAGTGTATGTAGTGACTGTTACTGTAGTGTGTGTAGTGACTGTTACTGTAGTGTGTGTAGTGACTGTTACAGTAGTGTGTGTAGTGACTGTTACTGTAGTGTGTGTAGTGACTGTTGCTGTAGTGTGTGTAGTGACTGTTACTGTAGTGTGTGTAGTGACTGTTACTGTAGTGTGTAGTGACTGTTACAGTAGTGTGTGTAGTGACTGTTACTGTAGTGTGTAGTGACTGTTACAGTAGTGTGTGTAGTGACTATTACTGTAGTGTGCGTAGTGACTGTTACAGTAGTGTGTGTAGTGACTGTTTCAGTAGTGTGTGTAGTGACTGTTACTGTAGTGTGTGTAGTGACTGTTACTGTAGAGTGTGAAGTGACTGTTGCAGTACTGTGTAGTGACTGTTACAGTAGTGTGTGTAGTGACTGTTACAGTAGTGTGTGTAGTGACTGTTACTGTAGTGTGTGTAGTGACTGTTACTGTAGTGTGTAGTGACTGTTATTGTTGTGTGTAGTGACTGTTACTGTAGTGTGTAGTGACTGTTACAGTAGTATGTGTTGTGACTGTTACTGTAGTGTGTAGTGACTGTTACAGTAGTGTGTGTAGTGACTGTTACTATAGTATGTGTATTGACTGTTACTGTAGTGTGTGTAGTGACTGTTACTATAGTATGTGTATTGACTGTTACTGTAGTGTGTGTAGTGACTGTTACAGTAGTGTGTGTAGTGACTGTTACTTTAGTGTGTGTAGTGACTGTTACAGTAGTGTGTGTAGTGACTGTTACAGTAGTGTGTGTAGAGACTGTTACTGTAGTGTGTGTAGTGACTGTTACAGTAGTGTGTGTAGTGACTGTAAGAGTAGTGTGTAGTGACTGTTACTGTAGTGTGTGTAGTGACTGTTTCTGTAGTGTGTGTAGTGACTGTTACAGTAGTGTGTGTAGTGACTGTTACAGTAGTGTGTGTAGTGTGTGTAGTGACTGTTACAGTAGTGTGTGTAGTGACTGTTACAGTAGTGTGTATAGTGACTGTTACAGTAGTGTGTGTGTAGTGACTGTTACTGTAGTGTGTGTAGTGACTGTTACAGTAGTGTGTGTAGTGACTGTTAATGTAGTGTGTGTAGTGACCGTTACTGTAGTGTGTGTAGTGAATGTTACAGTAGTGAGTGTAGTGACTGTTACAGTTGAGTGTGTAGTGACTGTTACAGTAGTGTGTGTAGTGACTGTTACAGTAGCGTGTGTAGTGACTGTTACAGTAGTGTGTGTAGTGACTGTTACTGTAGTGTGTGTAGTGACTGTTACAGTAGTGTGTGTAGTGACTGTTACAGTAGTGTGTGTAGTGACTGTTACAGTAGTGTGTGTAGTGACTGTTACAGTAGTGTGTGTAGTGACTGTTACTGTAGTATGTGTAGTGACTGTTACAGTAGTGTGTTTAGTGACTGTTACAGTTGTGTGTGTAGTGACTGTTACTGTATTGTGTAGTGACTGTTACAGTAGTGTGTGTAGTGACTGTTACTGTAGTGTGTGTAGTGACTGTTACAGTAGTGTGTGTAGTGACTGTTACAGTAGTGTGTGTAGTGACTGTTACAATAGTGTGTGTAGTGACTGTTACAGTAACGTGTGTAGTGACTGTTACTGTAGTGTGTGTAGTGACTGTTACAGTAGTGTGTTTAGTGACTGTTACAGTTGTGTGTGTAGTGAATGTTACTGTATTGTGTAGTGACTGTTACAGTAGTGTGTGTAGTGACTGTTACAGTAGTGTGTGTAGTGACTGTTACTGTAATGTGTGTAGTGACTGTTACAGTAGTGTGTGTAGTGACTGTTACTGTAGTGTGTAGTGACTGTTACAGTAGTGTGTGTTGTGACTGTTACTGTAGTGTGTGTAGTGTCCGTTACAGTAGTGTGTTTAGTGGCTGTTACAGTACTGTGTAGTGACTGTTACAGTAGTGTGTGAAGTGACTGTTACTGTCGTGTGTGTAGTGACTGTTACTGTAGTGTGTGTAGTGACTGTTACAGTAGTGTGTGTAGTGACTGTTACAGTAGTGTGTGTAGTGACTGTTACTGTAGTGTGTGTAGTGACTGTTACAGTAGTGTGTGTAGTGACTGTTACAGTAGTGTGTCTAGTGACTGTTACAGTAGTGTGTGTAATGACTGTTACAGTAGTGTGTGCAGTGACTGTTACTGTAGAGTGTGTAGTGACTGTTACAGTAGTGTGTGTAGTGACTGTTACAGTAGTGTGTTTAGTGACTGTTACAGTTGTGTGTGTAGTGACTGTTACTGTATTGTGTAGTGACTGTTACAGTAGTGTGTGTAGTGACTGTTACTGTAGTGTGTGTAGTGACCGTTACAGTAGTGTGTGTCGTGACTGTTACAGTAGTGTGTGTAGTGAATGTTTCAGTTGTGTGTATTGACTGTTACTGTAGTGTGTGTAGTGACTAATACTGTAGTGTGTGTAGTGACTGTTACAGTACTGTGTAGTGACTGTTACAGTACTGTGTGTAGTGACTGTTACAGTAGTGTGTGTAGTGACTGTTACTGTAGTGTGTGTAGTGACTGTTACTGTAATGTGTAGTGACTGTTATTTTAGTGTGTAGTGACTGTTACAGTAGTGTGTAGTGACTGTTACAGTATTATGTGTTGTGACTGTTACTGTAGTGTGTAGTGACTGTTACAGTAATGTGTGTAGTGACTGTTACTGTAGTATGTGTAGTGACTGTTACTGTAGTGTGTGTAGTGACTGTTACAGTAGTGTGTGTAGTGACTGTTACTGTAGTGTGTAGTGACTGTTACAGTAGTGTGTGTAGTGACTGTTACAGTAGTGTGTGTAGTGACTGTTACTGTAGCGTGTGTAGTGACTGTTACAGTAGAGTATGTAGTGACTGCTACAGTAGTGTATGTAGTGACTGTTACTGTAGTGTGTGTAGTGACTGTTACTGTAGTGTGTGTAGTGACTGTTACTGTAGTGTGTGTAGTGACTGTTACAGTAGTGTGCGTAGTGACTATTACAGTAGTGTGTGTAGTGACTGTTACAGTAGTGTGTGTAGTGACTGTTACAGTAGTGTGTGTAGTGACTGTTACAGTAGTGTGTGTAGTGACTGTTACAGTAGTGTATGTAGTAACTGTTACTGTAGTGTGTGTAGCGACTGTTACTGTAGTGTGTGTAGTGACTGTTACAGTAGTGTGTGTAGTGACTGTTACTGTAGTGTGTGTAGTGACTGTTGCTGTAGTGTGTGTAGTGACTGTTACTGTAGTGTGTGTAGTGACTGTTACTGTAGTGTGTAGTGACTGTTACAGTAGTGTGTGTAGTGACTGTTACTGTAGTGTGTAGTGACTGTTACAGTAGTGTGTGTAGTGACTATTACTGTAGTGTGCGTAGTGACTGTTACAGTAGTGTGTGTAGTGACTGTTTCAGTAGTGTGTGTAGTGACTGTTACTGTAGTGTGTGTAGTGACTGTTACTGTAGTGTGTGTAGTGACTATTACAGTATTGTGTAGTGACTGTTACAGTACTGTGTGTAGTGACTGTTTCAGTAGTGTGTGTAGTGACTGTTACTGTAGTGTGTGTAGTGACTGTTATTGTAGTGTGTAGTGACTGTTACTGTAGTGTGTAGTGACTGTTACAGTAGTATGTGTTGTGACTGTTACTGTAGTGTGTAGTGACTGTTACAGTAGTGTGTGTAGTGACTGTTACTGTAGTATGTGTATTGACTGTTACTGTAGTGTGTGTAGTGACTGTTACAGTAGTGTGTGTAGTGACTGTTACTTTAGTGTGTGTAGTGACTGTTACAGTAGTGTGTGTAGTGACTGTTACAGTAGTGTGTAGTGACTGTTGCAGTAGTATGTGTAGTGACTGTTACAGTTGTGTGTGTAGTGACTGTTACAGTAGTGTGTGTAATGACTGTTACTGTAGTGTGTATAATGACTGTTACAGTAGTGTGTGTAGTGATTGTTACAGTAGCGTGTGTAGTGACTGTTACAGTAGTGTGTGTAGTGACTGTTACAGTAGTGTGTGTAGTGACTGTTACAGTAGTGTGTGTAGAGACTGTTACTGTAGTGTGTGTATTGTCTGTTACAGTAGTTTGTGTAGTGACTGTTACAGTAGTGTGTGTAGTGACTGTTATTGTAGTGTGTGTAGTGACTGTTACAGTAGTGTGTGTAGTGACTGTTACTGTAGTGTGCAGTGACTGTTACAGTAGTGTGTAGTGACTGTTACAGTAGTGTGTGTAGTGACTGTTACAGTAGTGTGTGTAGTGACTGTTACAGTAGTGTGTGTAGTGACTGTTACAGTAGTGTGTGTAGTGACTGTTACAGTAGTGTATGTAGTAACTGTTACTGTAGTGTGTGTAGCGACTGTTACTGTAGCGTGTGTAGTGACTATTACAGTAGAGTATGTAGTGACTGTTACAGTAGTGTATGTAGTGACTGTTACTGTAGTGTGTGTAGTGACTGTTACTGTAGTGTGTGTAGTGACTGTTACTGTAGTGTGTGTAGTGACTGTTACAGTAGTGTGCGTAGTGATTGTTACAGTAGTGTGTGTAGTGACTGTTACAGTAGTGTGTGTAGTGACTGTTACAGTAATGTGTGTAGTGACTGTTACAGTAGTGTGTGTAGTGACTGTTACAGTAGTGTATGTAGTAACTGTTACTGTAGTGTGTGTAGCGACTGTTACTGTAGTGTGTGTAGTGACTGTTACAGTAGTGTATGTAGTGACTGTTACTGTAGTGTGTGTAGTGACTGTTACTGTAGTGTGTGTAGTGACTGTTACAGTAGTGTGTGTAGTGACTGTTACTGTAGTGTGTGTAGTGACTGTTGCTGTAGTGTGTGTAGTGACTGTTAGTGTATTGTGTGTAGTGACTGTTACTGTAGTGTGTAGTGACTGTTACAGTAGTGTGTGTAGTGACTGTTACTGTAGTATGTGTATTGACTGTTACTGTAGTGTGTGTAGTGACTGTTACAGTAGTGTGTGTAGTGACTGTTACTTTAGTGTGTGTAGTGACTGTTACAGTAGTGTGTGTAGTGACTGTTACAGTAGTGTGTAGTGACTGTTGCAGTAGTATGTGTAGTGACTGTTACAGTTGTGTGTGTAGTGACTGTTACAGTAGTGTGTGTAGTGACTGTTACTGTAGTGTGTATAATGACTGTTACAGTAGTGTGTGTAGTGATTGTTACAGTAGTGTGTGTAGTGACTGTTACAGTAGTGTGTGTAGTGACTGTTACAGTAGTGTGTGTAGTGACTGTTACAGTAGTGTGTGTAGAGACTGTTACTGTAGTGTGTGTAGTGTCTGTTACAGTAGTTTGAGTAGTGACTGTTACAGTAGTGTGTGTAGTGACTGTTATTGTAGTGTGTGTAGTGACTGTTACAGTAGTGTGTGTAGTGACTGTTACTGTAGTGTGCAGTGACTGTTACAGTAGTGTGTGTAGTGACTGTTACTTAGTGTGTGTAGTGACCGTTACAGTAGTGTGTGTAGTGAATGTTACAGTAGTGTGTGTAGTGACTGTTTCAGTAGTGTGTGTAGTGACTGTTACTGTAGTGTGTGCAGTGACTGTTACTGTAGTGTGTGTAGTGACTGTTACAGTACTGTGTAGTGACTGTTACAGTACTGTGTGTAGTGACTGTTACAGTAGTGTGTGTAGTGACTGTTACTGTAGTGTGTAGTGAATGTTACAGTAGTATGTGTTGTGACTGTTACTGTAGTGTGTAGTGACTGTTACAGTAGTGTGTGTAGTGACTGTTACTGTAGTATGTGTAGTGACTGTTACTGTAGTGTGTGTAGTGACTGTTACAGTAGTGTGTGTAGTGACTGTTACTTTAGTGTGTGTAGTGAATGTTACAGTAGTGTGTGTAGTGACTGTTACAGTAGTGTGTAGTGACTGTTGCAGTAGTATGTGTAGTGACTTACATTACTGTGTGTAGTAACTGTTACAGTAGTTTGTGTAGTGACTGTTACTTTAGTGTGTGTAGTGACTGTTACAGTAGTGTGTGTAGTGACTGTTACAGTAGTGTGTGTAGTGACTGTTACAGTAGTGTGTGTAGTGACTGTTACAGTAGTGTGTGTAGTGACTGTTACAGTAGTGTGTGTAGTGACTGTTACAACAGTGTGTGTAGTGACTGTTACTGTAGTGTGTGTAGTGACTGTTACATTAGTGTGTGTAGTGACTGTTACAGTAGTGTGTGTAGTGACTGTTACAGTAGTGTGTGTAGTGACTGTAAGAGTAGTGTGTAGTGACTGTTACTGTATTGTGTGTAGTGACTGTTACAGTAGTGTGTGTAGTGACTGGTACTGTAGTGTGTAGTGACTGTTAGAGTAGTGTGTGTAGTGACTGTTACAGTAGTGTGTAGTGACTGTTACTGTAGTGTGTGTAGTGACTGTTACAGTAGTGTGTGTAGTGACTGTTACTGTAGTGTCCGTAGTGACTGTTACTGTAGTGTGTAGTGACTGTTACTGTAGTGTGTGTAGTGACTGTTACTATAGTGTGTGTAGTGACTGTTACAGTAGTGTGTGTAGTGAATGTTACAGTAGTGTGTGTAGTGACTGTTACTGTAGTGTGTGTAGTGACTGGTACTGTAGTGTGTGTAGTGACTGTTACTGAAGTGTGTGTAGTGACTGTTACTGTAGTGTGTGTAGTGACTGTTACTGTAGTGTGTGTAGTGACTGTTAGTGTATTGTGTGTAGTGACTGTTACTATAGTGTGTGTAGTGACTGTTACAGTAGTGTGTGTAGTGACTGTTACAGTAGTGTGTGTAGTGACTGTTACAGTAGTGTGTGTAGTGACTGTTACTGTAGTGTGTGTAGTGACTGTTACTGTAGTGTGTGTAGTGACTGTTACAGTAGTGTGTGTAGTGACTGTTACTGTAGTGTGTGTAGTGACTGTTACTGTAGTGTGTAGTGACTGTTATTTTAGTGTGTAGTGACTGTTACAGTAGTGTGTAGTGACTGTTACAGTATTATGTGTTGTGACTGTTACTGTAGTGTGTAGTGACTGTTACAGTAGTGTGTGTAGTGACTGGTACTGTAGTGTGTAGTGACTGTTACAGTAGTGTGTGTAGTGACTGTTACAGTAGTGTGTAGTGACAGTTACTGTAGTGTGTGTAGTGACTGTTACAGTAGTGTGTGTAGTGACTGTTACTGTAGTGTGTGTAGTGACTGTTACTGTAGTGTGTGTAGTGACTGTTAGTGTATTGTGTGTAGTGACTGTTACTATAGTGTGTGTAGTGACTGTTACAGTAGTGTGTGTAGTGACTGTTACAGTAGTGTGTGTAGTGACTGTTACTGTAGTGTGTGTAGTGACTGGTACTGTAGTGTGTAGTGACTGTTACAGTAGTGTGTGTAGTGACTGTTACAGTAGTGTGTAGTGACAGTTACTGTAGTGTGTGTAGTGACTGTTACAGTAGTGTGTGCAGTGACTGTTACTGTAGTGTGTGTAGTGACTGTTACTGTAGTGTGTGTAGTGACTGTTAGTGTATTGTGTGTAGTGACTGTTACTATAGTGTGTGTAGTGACTGTTACAGTAGTGTGTGTAGTGACTGTTACAGTAGTGTGTGTAGTGACTGTTACAGTAGTGTGTGTAGTGACTGTTACTGTAGTGTGTGTAGTGACTGTTACTGTAGTGTGTGTAGTGACTGTTACAGTAGTGTGTGTAGTGACTGTTACTGTAGTGTGTGTAGTGACTGTTACTGTAGTGTGTAGTGACTGTTATTTTAGTGTGTAGTGACTGTTACAGTAGTGTGTAGTGACTGTTACAGTATTATGTGTTGTGACTGTTACTGTAGTGTGTAGTGACTGTTACAGTAGTGTGTGTAGTGACTGTTACAGTAGTGTGTGTAGTGACTGTTACTGTAGTGTGTAGTGACTGTTACAGTAGTGTGTGTAGTGACTGTTACAGTAGTGTGTGTAGTGACTGTTACTGTAGTGTATGTAGTGACTGTTACAGTAGAGTATGTAGTAACTGTTACAGTAGTGTATGTAGTGACTGTTACTGTAGTGTGTGTAGTGACTGTTACTGTAGTGTGTGTAGTGACTGTTACTGTAGTGTGTGTAGTGACTGTTACAGTAGTGTGCGTAGTGACTGTTACAGTAGTGTGTGTAGTGACTGTTACAGTAGTGTGTGTAGTGACTGTTACAGTAGTGTGTGTAGTGACTGTTACAGTAGTGTGTGTAGTGACTGTTACAGTAGTGTATGTAGTAACTGTTACTGTAGTGTGTGTAGCGACTGTTACTGTAGTGTGTGTAGGAGACTGTTACAGTAGTGTATGTAGTGACTGTTACTGTAGTGTGTGTAGTGACTGTTACAGTAGTGTGTGTAGTGACTGTTACTGTAGTGTGTGTAGAGACTGTTGCTGTAGTGTGTGTAGTGACTGTTACTGTAGTGTGTGTAGTGACTGTTACTGTAGTGTGTAGTGACTGTTACAGTAGTGTGTGTAGTGACTGTTACTGTAGTGTGTAGTGTTACGGCCCTCTCGGGACGCAACGGGGTTCTTACTCTGATGTAGTTAGAGGAAGATATATATCCGGCCCCAAGCCAGTAGAGGCTATCAAGGGATGCGATCCGTGACGCAAGTAACTTAAAGGGAGTAGGGAAAGAAAGGTAAGAACTTAATATAATATAATATAACCATCACCATTTAAATATATAAAAGTAAAACGTACACAAGGGGGAGGGGTATTAACACTTTACAAAGGGGATCAACACTGTAGTCTTCTGCTGGAGACTATGGATCCTCGAAGCTAGGTGCTGAGTCCGCGGTGCTTTCTTCGTGGCCTCAAGACGTGTCCTCTGAGAACGCCGAGCCTACCCTGGCCACAGGTCAGCCACAACACAGGTCCACTGGGGGCACCGTCGTGGAGGCCGTCAACCACACGTCCAGCAGGTCTGCTGGCAGGTACTGAGCCACCAAGGCTGGTACGGCCACTCCACGAACGATATAAGGGGTACGCTCTAGACAGGAGTCTCGTGTGATATCACCAATCACCCTCCTGTCCTCAATACCCCAGTGGATTATCGTCTCCAACCGTCGGTCCCGGGTAAATCCTTCCACTGCCACTCCACTGGCAGGCTTAACACACCACAGTGTTCTTCCGGGGGGACGACGTCACGACAGCTGCAGCAAACTTCACTGTATGGAGACTGGCTGCCTCGGGTAGACTCACTCCACCTTCAACACAGTGGTCCCAGGTCGGCTCTGTAAACAGACACGTCATCAATAACTGGGACACTAATACACCACACTCACAGGCTCAGATACTAACGCCTGACGTATCCAGTCCATAGATAGCGCTGTCGTCGGAGCACCACCTCACCAGAGGTCAGGAGCGGCGGTGTTGAGCGCTGAACCAGACTGGAAACTGGTCCTTGAGGCCAGTACACGCTGTCCTCACTAGGTGTCGTCGTCCGTTTGGCGGGGGTTTCGGGAGCCGACCCACAGATGGCGTAGTGGTTACAGCTCCTTGCTTGGATGCTGGATCCGGGTTCGTAACATGTAGTGACTGTTACAGTAGTGTGTGTAGTGACTATTACTGTAGTGTGCGTAGTGACTGTTACAGTAGTGTGTGTAGTGACTGCTTCAGTAGTGTGTGTAGTGACTGTTACTGTAGTGTGTGTAGTGACTGTTACTGTAGTGTGTGTAGTGACTGTTACTGTAGTGTGTGTAGTGACTGTTACTGTAGTGTGTAGTGACTGTTATTGTAGTGTGTAGTGACTGTTACTGTAGTGTGTAGTGACTGTTACAGTAGTATGTGTTGTGACTGTTACTGTAGTGTGTAGTGACTGTTACAGTAGTGTGTGTAGTGACTGTTACTGTAGTATGTGTATTGACTGTTACTATAGTGTGTGTAGTGACTGTTACAGTAGTGTGTGTAGTGACTGTTACTTTAGTGTGTGTAGTGACTGTTACAGTAGTGTGTGAAGTGACTGTTACAGTAGTGTGTAGTGACTGTTGCAGTAGTATGTGTAGTGACTGTTACAGTTGTGTGTGTAGTGACTGTTACAGTAGTGTGTGTAGTAACTGTTACTGTAGTGTGTATAATGACTGTTACAGTAGTGTGTGTAGTGATTGTTACAGTAGTGTGTGTAGTGACTGTTACAGTATTGTGTGTAGTGACTGTTACAGTAGTGTGTGTAGTGACTGTTACAGTAGTGTGTGTAGAGACTGTTACTGTAGTGTGTGTAGTGTCTGTTACAGTAGTTTGTGTAGTGACTGCTACAGTAGTGTGTGTAGTGACTGTTATTGTAGTGTGTGTAGTGACTGTTACAGTAGTGTGTGTAGTGTAGTGTTACTGTAGTGTGCAGTGACTGTTACAGTAGTGTGTGTAGTGACTGTTACTTAGTGTGTGTAGTGACCGTTACAGTAGTGTGTGTAGTGAATGTTACAGTAGTGTGTGTAGTGACTGTTTTAGTAGTGTGTGTAGTGACTGTTACTGTAGTGTGTGTAGTGACTGTTACTGTAGTGTGTGTAGTGACTGTTACAGTACTGTGTAGTGACTGTTACAGTACTGTGTGTAGTGACTGTTACAGTAGTGTGTGTAGTGACTGTTACTGTAGTGTGTGTAGTGACTGTTACTGTAGTGTGTAGTGACTGTTACAGTAGTATGTGTTGTGACTGTTACTGTAGTGTGTAGTGACTGTTACAGTAGTGTGTGTAGTGACTGTTACTGTAGTATGTGTAGTGACTGTTACTGTAGTGTGTGTAGTGACTGTTACAGTACTGTGTAGTGACTGTTACAGTACTGTGTGTAGTAACTGTTACAGTAGTTTGTGTAGTGACTGTTACTTTAGTGTGTGTAGTGACTGTGACAGTAGTGTGTGTAGTGACTGTTACAGTAGTGTGTGTAGTGACTGTTACAGTAGTGTGTGTAGTGACTG
Source organism: Procambarus clarkii (assembly GCF_040958095.1). Lineage (NCBI taxonomy): Eukaryota > Metazoa > Arthropoda > Malacostraca > Decapoda > Cambaridae > Procambarus > Procambarus clarkii. Next base: position 317,994 of record NC_091233.1, on the reverse strand, counting down.
TTACAGTAGTGTGTGTAGTGACTGTTACAGTAGTGTGTGTAGTGACTGTTACAACAGTGTGTGTAGTGACTGTTACAGTAGTGTGTGTAGTGACTGTTACTGTAGTGTGTGTAGTGACTGTTACAGTAGTGTGTGTAGTGACTGGTACTGTAGTGTGTAGTGACTGTTACAGTAGTGTGTGTAGTGACTGTTACTGTAGTGTGTGTAGTGACTGTTACTGTAGTGTGTGTAGTGACTGTTACTGTAGTGTGTGTAGTGACTGTTACAGTAGTGTGTGTAGTGACTGTTACTGTAGTGTGTGTAGTGACTGTTACTGTAGTGTGTGTAGTGACTGTTACAGTAACGCGTATAGTGACTGTTACTGTAGTCTGTGTAGTGACTGCTACAGTACTGTGTAGTGACTGTTACAGTAGTGTGTGTAGTGACTGTTACAGTAGTGTGTGTAGTGACAGTTACTGTAGTGTGTGTAGTGACTGTTACTGTAGTGTGTGTAGTGACTGTTGCAGTACTGTGTAGTGACTGTTACAGTAGTGTGTGTAGTGACTGTTAAAGTAGTGTGTGTAGTGACTGTTACTGTAGTGTGTGTAGTGACTGTTACTGTAGTGTGTAGTGACTGTTATTGTTGTGTGTAGTGACTGTTACTGTAGTGTGTAGTGACTGTTACAGTAGTGTGTGTAGTGACTGTTACTATAGTATGTGTATTGACTGTTACTGTAGTGTGTGTAGTGACTGTTACTATAGTATGTGTATTGACTGTTACTGTAGTGTGTGTAGTGACTGTTACAGTAGTGTGTGTAGTGACTGTTACTTTAGTGTGTGTAGTGACTGTTACAGTAGTGTGTGTAGTGACTGTTACAGTAGTGTGTGTAGAGACTGTTACTGTAGTGTGTGTAGTGACTGTTACAGTAGTGTGTGTAGTGACTGTAAGAGTAGTGTGTAGTGACTGTTACTGTAGTGTGTGTAGTGACTGTTTCTGTAGTGTGTGTAGTGACTGTTACAGTAGTGTGTGTAGTGACTGTTACAGTAGTGTGTGTAGTGTGTGTAGTGACTGTTACAGTAGTGTGTGTAGTGACTGTTACAGTAGTGTGTATAGTGACTTACAGTAGTGTGTGTGTAGTGACTGTTACTGTAGTGTGTGTAGTGACTGTTACAGTAGTGTGTGTAGTGACTGTTAATGTAGTGTGTGTAGTGACCGTTACTGTAGTGTGTGTAGTGAATGTTACAGTAGTGAGTGTAGTGACTGTTACAGTTGAGTGTGTAGTGACTGTTACAGTAGTGTGTGTAGTGACTGTTACAGTAGCGTGTGTAGTGACTGTTACAGTAGTGTGTGTAGTGACTGTTACTGTAGTGTGTGTAGTGACTGTTACAGTAGTGTGTGTAGTGACTGTTACAGTAGTGTGTGTAGTGACTGTTACAGTAGTGTGTGTAGTGACTGTTACAGTAGTGTGTGTAGTGACTGTTACTGTAGTATGTGTAGTGACTGTTACAGTAGTGTGTTTAGTGACTGTTACAGTTGTGTGTGTAGTGACTGTTACTGTATTGTGTAGTGACTGTTACAGTAGTGTGTGTAGTGACTGTTACTGTAGTGTGTGTAGTGACTGTTACAGTAGTGTGTGTAGTGACTGTTACAGTAGTGTGTGTAGTGACTGTTACAATAGTGTGTGTAGTGACTGTTACAGTAACGTGTGTAGTGACTGTTACTGTAGTGTGTGTAGTGACTGTTACAGTAGTGTGTTTAGTGACTGTTACAGTTGTGTGTGTAGTGAATGTTACTGTATTGTGTAGTGACTGTTACAGTAGTGTGTGTAGTGACTGTTACAGTAGTGTGTGTAGTGACTGTTACTGTAATGTGTGTAGTGACTGTTACAGTAGTGTGTTTAGTGGCTGTTACAGTACTGTGTAGTGACTGTTACAGTAGTGTGTGAAGTGACTGTTACTGTAGTGTGTGTAGTGACTGTTACAGTTGAGTGTGTAGTGACTGTTACAGTAGTGTGTGTAGTGACTGTTACAGTAGCGTGTGTAGTGACTGTTACAGTAGTGTGTGTAGTGACTGTTACTGTAGTGTGTGTAGTGACTGTTACAGTAGTGTGTGTAGTGACTGTTACAGTAGTGTGTGTAGTGACTGTTACAGTAGTGTGTGTAGTGACTGTTACAGTAGTGTGTGTAGTGACTGTTACTGTAGTATGTGTAGTGACTGTTACAGTAGTGTGTTTAGTGACTGTTACAGTTGTGTGTGTAGTGACTGTTACTGTATTGTGTAGTGACTGTTACAGTAGTGTGTGTAGTGACTGTTACTGTAGTGTGTGTAGTGACTGTTACAGTAGTGTGTGTAGTGACTGTTACAGTAGTGTGTGTAGTGACTGTTACAATAGTGTGTGTAGTGACTGTTACAGTAACGTGTGTAGTGACTGTTACTGTAGTGTGTGTAGTGACTGTTACAGTAGTGTGTTTAGTGACTGTTACAGTTGTGTGTGTAGTGAATGTTACTGTATTGTGTAGTGACTGTTACAGTAGTGTGTGTAGTGACTGTTACAGTAGTGTGTGTAGTGACTGTTACTGTAATGTGTGTAGTGACTGTTACAGTAGTGTGTTTAGTGGCTGTTACAGTACTGTGTAGTGACTGTTACAGTAGTGTGTGAAGTGACTGTTACTGTCGTGTGTGTAGTGACTGTTACTGTAGTGTGTGTAGTGACTGTTACAGTAGTGTGTGTAGTGACTGTTACAGTAGTGTGTGTAGTGACTGTTACTGTAGTGTGTGTAGTGACTGTTACAGTAGTGTGTGTAGTGACTGTTACAGTAGTGTGTCTAGTGACTGTTACAGTAGTGTGTGTAATGACTGTTACAGTAGTGTGTGCAGTGACTGTTACTGTAGAGTGTGTAGTGACTGTTACAGTAGTGTGTGTAGTGACTGTTACAGTAGTGTGTTTAGTGACTGTTACAGTTGTGTGTGTAGTGACTGTTACTGTATTGTGTAGTGACTGTTACAGTAGTGTGTGTAGTGACTGTTACTGTAGTGTGTGTAGTGACCGTTACAGTAGTGTGTGTCGTGACTGTTACAGTAGTGTGTGTAGTGAATGTTTCAGTTGTGTGTATTGACTGTTACTGTAGTGTGTGTAGTGACTAATACTGTAGTGTGTGTAGTGACTGTTACAGTACTGTGTAGTGACTGTTACAGTACTGTGTGTAGTGACTGTTACAGTAGTGTGTGTAGTGACTGTTACTGTAGTGTGTGTAGTGACTGTTACTGTAATGTGTAGTGACTGTTATTTTAGTGTGTAGTGACTGTTACAGTAGTGTGTAGTGACTGTTACAGTATTATGTGTTGTGACTGTTACTGTAGTGTGTAGTGACTGTTACAGTAATGTGTGTAGTGACTGTTACTGTAGTATGTGTAGTGACTGTTACTGTAGTGTGTGTAGTGACTGTTACAGTAGTGTGTGTAGTGACTGTTACTGTAGTGTGTAGTGACTGTTACAGTAGTGTGTGTAGTGACTGTTACAGTAGTGTGTGTAGTGACTGTTACTGTAGCGTGTGTAGTGACTGTTACAGTAGAGTATGTAGTGACTGCTACAGTAGTGTATGTAGTGACTGTTACTGTAGTGTGTGTAGTGACTGTTACTGTAGTGTGTGTAGTGACTGTTACTGTAGTGTGTGTAGTGACTGTTACAGTAGTGTGCGTAGTGACTATTACAGTAGTGTGTGTAGTGACTGTTACAGTAGTGTGTGTAGTGACTGTTACAGTAGTGTGTGTAGTGACTGTTACAGTAGTGTGTGTAGTGACTGTTACAGTAGTGTATGTAGTAACTGTTACTGTAGTGTGTGTAGCGACTGTTACTGTAGTGTGTGTAGTGACTGTTACAGTAGTGTGTGTAGTGACTGTTACTGTAGTGTGTGTAGTGACTGTTGCTGTAGTGTGTGTAGTGACTGTTACTGTAGTGTGTGTAGTGACTGTTACTGTAGTGTGTAGTGACTGTTACAGTAGTGTGTGTAGTGACTGTTACTGTAGTGTGTAGTGACTGTTACAGTAGTGTGTGTAGTGACTATTACTGTAGTGTGCGTAGTGACTGTTACAGTAGTGTGTGTAGTGACTGTTTCAGTAGTGTGTGTAGTGACTGTTACTGTAGTGTGTGTAGTGACTGTTACTGTAGTGTGTGTAGTGACTATTACAGTATTGTGTAGTGACTGTTACAGTACTGTGTGTAGTGACTGTTTCAGTAGTGTGTGTAGTGACTGTTACTGTAGTGTGTGTAGTGACTGTTATTGTAGTGTGTAGTGACTGTTACTGTAGTGTGTAGTGACTGTTACAGTAGTATGTGTTGTGACTGTTACTGTAGTGTGTAGTGACTGTTACAGTAGTGTGTGTAGTGACTGTTACTGTAGTATGTGTATTGACTGTTACTGTAGTGTGTGTAGTGACTGTTACAGTAGTGTGTGTAGTGACTGTTACTTTAGTGTGTGTAGTGACTGTTACAGTAGTGTGTGTAGTGACTGTTACAGTAGTGTGTAGTGACTGTTGCAGTAGTATGTGTAGTGACTGTTACAGTTGTGTGTGTAGTGACTGTTACAGTAGTGTGTGTAATGACTGTTACTGTAGTGTGTATAATGACTGTTACAGTAGTGTGTGTAGTGATTGTTACAGTAGCGTGTGTAGTGACTGTTACAGTAGTGTGTGTAGTGACTGTTACAGTAGTGTGTGTAGTGACTGTTACAGTAGTGTGTGTAGAGACTGTTACTGTAGTGTGTGTATTGTCTGTTACAGTAGTTTGTGTAGTGACTGTTACAGTAGTGTGTGTAGTGACTGTTATTGTAGTGTGTGTAGTGACTGTTACAGTAGTGTGTGTAGTGACTGTTACTGTAGTGTGCAGTGACTGTTACAGTAGTGTGTGTAGTGACTGTTACTTAGTGTGTGTAGTGACCGTTACAGTAGTGTGTGTAGTGAATGTTACAGTAGTGTGTGTAGTGACTGTTTCAGTAGTGTGTATAGTGACTGTTACTGTAGTGTGTGTAGTGACTGTTACTGTAGTGTGTGTAGTGACTGTTACAGTAGTGTGTGTAGTGACTGTTACAGTAGTGTGTGTAGTGACTGTTACTGTAGTGTGTGTAGTGACTGTTACAGTAGTGTGTCTAGTGACTGTTACAGTAGTGTGTCTAGTGACTGTTACAGTAGTGTGTGTAATGACTGTTACAGTAGTGTGTGCAGTGACTGTTACTGTAGTGTGTGTAGTGACTGTTACAGTAGTGTGTGTAGTGACTGTTACAGTAGTGTGTTTAGTGACTGTTACAATTGTGTGTGTAGTGACTGTTACTGTATTGTGTAGTGACTGTTAGAGTAGTGTGTGTAGTGACTGTTACTGTAGTGTGTGTAGTGACTGTTACAGTAGTGTGTGTAGTGAATGTTTCAGTTGTGTGTAGTGACAGTTACTGTAGTGTGTGTAGTGACTAATACTGTAGTGTGTGTCGTGACTGTTACAGTAGTGTGTGTAGTGAATGTTTCAGTTGTGTGTAGTGACAGTTACTGTAGTGTGTGTAGTGACTAATACTGTAGTGTGTGTAGTGACTGTTACAGTACTGTGTAGTGACTGTTACAGTACTGTGTGTAGTGACTGTTACAGTAGTGTGTGTAGTGACTGTTACTGTAGTGTGTGTAGTGATTGTTACTGTAGTGTGTAGTGACTGTTATTTTAGTGTGTAGTGACTGTTACAGTAGTGTGTAGTGACTGTTACAGTATTATGTGTTGTGACTGTTACTGTAGTGTGTAGTGACTGTTACAGTAGTGTGTGTAGTGACTGTTACTGTAGTATGTGTAGTGACTGTTACTGTAGTGTGTGTAGTGACTGTTACAGTAGTGTGTGTAGTGACTGTTACTGTAGTGTGTAGTGACTGTTACAGTAGTGTGTGTAGTGACTGTTACAGTAGTGTGTGTAGTGACTGTTACAGTAGTGTGTGTAGTGACTGTTACAGTAGTGTGTGTAGTGACTGTTACAGTAGTGTATGTAGTAACTGTTACTGTAGTGTGTGTAGCGACTGTTACTGTAGCGTGTGTAGTGACTATTACAGTAGAGTATGTAGTGACTGTTACAGTAGTGTATGTAGTGACTGTTACTGTAGTGTGTGTAGTGACTGTTACTGTAGTGTGTGTAGTGACTGTTACTGTAGTGTGTGTAGTGACTGTTACAGTAGTGTGCGTAGTGATTGTTACAGTAGTGTGTGTAGTGACTGTTACAGTAGTGTGTGTAGTGACTGTTACAGTAATGTGTGTAGTGACTGTTACAGTAGTGTGTGTAGTGACTGTTACAGTAGTGTATGTAGTAACTGTTACTGTAGTGTGTGTAGCGACTGTTACTGTAGTGTGTGTAGTGACTGTTACAGTAGTGTATGTAGTGACTGTTACTGTAGTGTGTGTAGTGACTGTTACTGTAGTGTGTGTAGTGACTGTTACAGTAGTGTGTGTAGTGACTGTTACTGTAGTGTGTGTAGTGACTGTTGCTGTAGTGTGTGTAGTGACTGTTAGTGTATTGTGTGTAGTGACTGTTACTGTAGTGTGTAGTGACTGTTACAGTAGTGTGTGTAGTGACTGTTACTGTAGTATGTGTATTGACTGTTACTGTAGTGTGTGTAGTGACTGTTACAGTAGTGTGTGTAGTGACTGTTACTTTAGTGTGTGTAGTGACTGTTACAGTAGTGTGTGTAGTGACTGTTACAGTAGTGTGTAGTGACTGTTGCAGTAGTATGTGTAGTGACTGTTACAGTTGTGTGTGTAGTGACTGTTACAGTAGTGTGTGTAGTGACTGTTACTGTAGTGTGTATAATGACTGTTACAGTAGTGTGTGTAGTGATTGTTACAGTAGTGTGTGTAGTGACTGTTACAGTAGTGTGTGTAGTGACTGTTACAGTAGTGTGTGTAGTGACTGTTACAGTAGTGTGTGTAGAGACTGTTACTGTAGTGTGTGTAGTGTCTGTTACAGTAGTTTGAGTAGTGACTGTTACAGTAGTGTGTGTAGTGACTGTTATTGTAGTGTGTGTAGTGACTGTTACAGTAGTGTGTGTAGTGACTGTTACTGTAGTGTGCAGTGACTGTTACAGTAGTGTGTGTAGTGACTGTTACTTAGTGTGTGTAGTGACCGTTACAGTAGTGTGTGTAGTGAATGTTACAGTAGTGTGTGTAGTGACTGTTTCAGTAGTGTGTGTAGTGACTGTTACTGTAGTGTGTGCAGTGACTGTTACTGTAGTGTGTGTAGTGACTGTTACAGTACTGTGTAGTGACTGTTACAGTACTGTGTGTAGTGACTGTTACAGTAGTGTGTGTAGTGACTGTTACTGTAGTGTGTAGTGAATGTTACAGTAGTATGTGTTGTGACTGTTACTGTAGTGTGTAGTGACTGTTACAGTAGTGTGTGTAGTGACTGTTACTGTAGTATGTGTAGTGACTGTTACTGTAGTGTGTGTAGTGACTGTTACAGTAGTGTGTGTAGTGACTGTTACTTTAGTGTGTGTAGTGAATGTTACAGTAGTGTGTGTAGTGACTGTTACAGTAGTGTGTAGTGACTGTTGCAGTAGTATGTGTAGTGACTTACATTACTGTGTGTAGTAACTGTTACAGTAGTTTGTGTAGTGACTGTTACTTTAGTGTGTGTAGTGACTGTTACAGTAGTGTGTGTAGTGACTGTTACAGTAGTGTGTGTAGTGACTGTTACAGTAGTGTGTGTAGTGACTGTTACAGTAGTGTGTGTAGTGACTGTTACAGTAGTGTGTGTAGTGACTGTTACAACAGTGTGTGTAGTGACTGTTACTGTAGTGTGTGTAGTGACTGTTACATTAGTGTGTGTAGTGACTGTTACAGTAGTGTGTGTAGTGACTGTTACAGTAGTGTGTGTAGTGACTGTAAGAGTAGTGTGTAGTGACTGTTACTGTATTGTGTGTAGTGACTGTTACAGTAGTGTGTGTAGTGACTGGTACTGTAGTGTGTAGTGACTGTTAGAGTAGTGTGTGTAGTGACTGTTACAGTAGTGTGTAGTGACTGTTACTGTAGTGTGTGTAGTGACTGTTACAGTAGTGTGTGTAGTGACTGTTACTGTAGTGTCCGTAGTGACTGTTACTGTAGTGTGTAGTGACTGTTACTGTAGTGTGTGTAGTGACTGTTACTATAGTGTGTGTAGTGACTGTTACAGTAGTGTGTGTAGTGAATGTTACAGTAGTGTGTGTAGTGACTGTTACTGTAGTGTGTGTAGTGACTGGTACTGTAGTGTGTGTAGTGACTGTTACTGAAGTGTGTGTAGTGACTGTTACTGTAGTGTGTGTAGTGACTGTTACTGTAGTGTGTGTAGTGACTGTTAGTGTATTGTGTGTAGTGACTGTTACTATAGTGTGTGTAGTGACTGTTACAGTAGTGTGTGTAGTGACTGTTACAGTAGTGTGTGTAGTGACTGTTACAGTAGTGTGTGTAGTGACTGTTACTGTAGTGTGTGTAGTGACTGTTACTGTAGTGTGTGTAGTGACTGTTACAGTAGTGTGTGTAGTGACTGTTACTGTAGTGTGTGTAGTGACTGTTACTGTAGTGTGTAGTGACTGTTATTTTAGTGTGTAGTGACTGTTACAGTAGTGTGTAGTGACTGTTACAGTATTATGTGTTGTGACTGTTACTGTAGTGTGTAGTGACTGTTACAGTAGTGTGTGTAGTGACTGGTACTGTAGTGTGTAGTGACTGTTACAGTAGTGTGTGTAGTGACTGTTACAGTAGTGTGTAGTGACAGTTACTGTAGTGTGTGTAGTGACTGTTACAGTAGTGTGTGTAGTGACTGTTACTGTAGTGTGTGTAGTGACTGTTACTGTAGTGTGTGTAGTGACTGTTAGTGTATTGTGTGTAGTGACTGTTACTATAGTGTGTGTAGTGACTGTTACAGTAGTGTGTGTAGTGACTGTTACAGTAGTGTGTGTAGTGACTGTTACTGTAGTGTGTGTAGTGACTGGTACTGTAGTGTGTAGTGACTGTTACAGTAGTGTGTGTAGTGACTGTTACAGTAGTGTGTAGTGACAGTTACTGTAGTGTGTGTAGTGACTGTTACAGTAGTGTGTGCAGTGACTGTTACTGTAGTGTGTGTAGTGACTGTTACTGTAGTGTGTGTAGTGACTGTTAGTGTATTGTGTGTAGTGACTGTTACTATAGTGTGTGTAGTGACTGTTACAGTAGTGTGTGTAGTGACTGTTACAGTAGTGTGTGTAGTGACTGTTACAGTAGTGTGTGTAGTGACTGTTACTGTAGTGTGTGTAGTGACTGTTACTGTAGTGTGTGTAGTGACTGTTACAGTAGTGTGTGTAGTGACTGTTACTGTAGTGTGTGTAGTGACTGTTACTGTAGTGTGTAGTGACTGTTATTTTAGTGTGTAGTGACTGTTACAGTAGTGTGTAGTGACTGTTACAGTATTATGTGTTGTGACTGTTACTGTAGTGTGTAGTGACTGTTACAGTAGTGTGTGTAGTGACTGTTACAGTAGTGTGTGTAGTGACTGTTACTGTAGTGTGTAGTGACTGTTACAGTAGTGTGTGTAGTGACTGTTACAGTAGTGTGTGTAGTGATTGTTACTGTAGTGTATGTAGTGACTGTTACAGTAGAGTATGTAGTAACTGTTACAGTAGTGTATGTAGTGACTGTTACTGTAGTGTGTGTAGTGACTGTTACTGTAGTGTGTGTAGTGACTGTTACTGTAGTGTGTGTAGTGACTGTTACAGTAGTGTGCGTAGTGACTGTTACAGTAGTGTGTGTAGTGACTGTTACAGTAGTGTGTGTAGTGACTGTTACAGTAGTGTGTGTAGTGACTGTTACAGTAGTGTGTGTAGTGACTGTTACAGTAGTGTATGTAGTAACTGTTACTGTAGTGTGTGTAGCGACTGTTACTGTAGTGTGTGTAGGAGACTGTTACAGTAGTGTATGTAGTGACTGTTACTGTAGTGTGTGTAGTGACTGTTACAGTAGTGTGTGTAGTGACTGTTACTGTAGTGTGTGTAGAGACTGTTGCTGTAGTGTGTGTAGTGACTGTTACTGTAGTGTGTGTAGTGACTGTTACTGTAGTGTGTAGTGACTGTTACAGTAGTGTGTGTAGTGACTGTTACTGTAGTGTGTAGTGTTACGGCCCTCTCGGGACGCAACGGGGTTCTTACTCTGATGTAGTTAGAGGAAGATATATATCCGGCCCCAAGCCAGTAGAGGCTATCAAGGGATGCGATCCGTGACGCAAGTAACTTAAAGGGAGTAGGGAAAGAAAGGTAAGAACTTAATATAATATAATATAACCATCACCATTTAAATATATAAAAGTAAAACGTACACAAGGGGGAGGGGTATTAACACTTTACAAAGGGGATCAACACTGTAGTCTTCTGCTGGAGACTATGGATCCTCGAAGCTAGGTGCTGAGTCCGCGGTGCTTTCTTCGTGGCCTCAAGACGTGTCCTCTGAGAACGCCGAGCCTACCCTGGCCACAGGTCAGCCACAACACAGGTCCACTGGGGGCACCGTCGTGGAGGCCGTCAACCACACGTCCAGCAGGTCTGCTGGCAGGTACTGAGCCACCAAGGCTGGTACGGCCACTCCACGAACGATATAAGGGGTACGCTCTAGACAGGAGTCTCGTGTGATATCACCAATCACCCTCCTGTCCTCAATACCCCAGTGGATTATCGTCTCCAACCGTCGGTCCCGGGTAAATCCTTCCACTGCCACTCCACTGGCAGGCTTAACACACCACAGTGTTCTTCCGGGGGGACGACGTCACGACAGCTGCAGCAAACTTCACTGTATGGAGACTGGCTGCCTCGGGTAGACTCACTCCACCTTCAACACAGTGGTCCCAGGTCGGCTCTGTAAACAGACACGTCATCAATAACTGGGACACTAATACACCACACTCACAGGCTCAGATACTAACGCCTGACGTATCCAGTCCATAGATAGCGCTGTCGTCGGAGCACCACCTCACCAGAGGTCAGGAGCGGCGGTGTTGAGCGCTGAACCAGACTGGAAACTGGTCCTTGAGGCCAGTACACGCTGTCCTCACTAGGTGTCGTCGTCCGTTTGGCGGGGGTTTCGGGAGCCGACCCACAGATGGCGTAGTGGTTACAGCTCCTTGCTTGGATGCTGGATCCGGGTTCGTAACATGTAGTGACTGTTACAGTAGTGTGTGTAGTGACTATTACTGTAGTGTGCGTAGTGACTGTTACAGTAGTGTGTGTAGTGACTGCTTCAGTAGTGTGTGTAGTGACTGTTACTGTAGTGTGTGTAGTGACTGTTACTGTAGTGTGTGTAGTGACTGTTACTGTAGTGTGTGTAGTGACTGTTACTGTAGTGTGTAGTGACTGTTATTGTAGTGTGTAGTGACTGTTACTGTAGTGTGTAGTGACTGTTACAGTAGTATGTGTTGTGACTGTTACTGTAGTGTGTAGTGACTGTTACAGTAGTGTGTGTAGTGACTGTTACTGTAGTATGTGTATTGACTGTTACTATAGTGTGTGTAGTGACTGTTACAGTAGTGTGTGTAGTGACTGTTACTTTAGTGTGTGTAGTGACTGTTACAGTAGTGTGTGAAGTGACTGTTACAGTAGTGTGTAGTGACTGTTGCAGTAGTATGTGTAGTGACTGTTACAGTTGTGTGTGTAGTGACTGTTACAGTAGTGTGTGTAGTAACTGTTACTGTAGTGTGTATAATGACTGTTACAGTAGTGTGTGTAGTGATTGTTACAGTAGTGTGTGTAGTGACTGTTACAGTATTGTGTGTAGTGACTGTTACAGTAGTGTGTGTAGTGACTGTTACAGTAGTGTGTGTAGAGACTGTTACTGTAGTGTGTGTAGTGTCTGTTACAGTAGTTTGTGTAGTGACTGCTACAGTAGTGTGTGTAGTGACTGTTATTGTAGTGTGTGTAGTGACTGTTACAGTAGTGTGTGTAGTGTAGTGTTACTGTAGTGTGCAGTGACTGTTACAGTAGTGTGTGTAGTGACTGTTACTTAGTGTGTGTAGTGACCGTTACAGTAGTGTGTGTAGTGAATGTTACAGTAGTGTGTGTAGTGACTGTTTTAGTAGTGTGTGTAGTGACTGTTACTGTAGTGTGTGTAGTGACTGTTACTGTAGTGTGTGTAGTGACTGTTACAGTACTGTGTAGTGACTGTTACAGTACTGTGTGTAGTGACTGTTACAGTAGTGTGTGTAGTGACTGTTACTGTAGTGTGTGTAGTGACTGTTACTGTAGTGTGTAGTGACTGTTACAGTAGTATGTGTTGTGACTGTTACTGTAGTGTGTAGTGACTGTTACAGTAGTGTGTGTAGTGACTGTTACTGTAGTATGTGTAGTGACTGTTACTGTAGTGTGTGTAGTGACTGTTACAGTACTGTGTAGTGACTGTTACAGTACTGTGTGTAGTAACTGTTACAGTAGTTTGTGTAGTGACTGTTACTTTAGTGTGTGTAGTGACTGTGACAGTAGTGTGTGTAGTGACTGTTACAGTAGTGTGTGTAGTGACTGTTACAGTAGTGTGTGTAGTGACTGTTACAGTAGTGTGTGTAGTGACTGTTACAGTAGTGTGTGTAGTGACTGTTACAACAGTGTGTGTAGTGACTGTTACAGTAGTGTGTGTAGTGACTGTTACTGTAGTGTGTGTAGTGACTGTTACAGTAGTGTGTGTAGTGACTGGTACTGTAGTGTGTAGTGACTGTTACAGTAGTGTGTGTAGTGACTGTTACTGTAGTGTGTGTAGTGACTGTTACTGTAGTGTGTGTAGTGACTGTTACTGTAGTGTGTGTAGTGACTGTTACAGTAGTGTGTGTAGTGACTGTTACTGTAGTGTGTGTAGTGACTGTTACTGTAGTGTGTGTAGTGACTGTTACAGTAACGCGTATAGTGACTGTTACTGTAGTCTGTGTAGTGACTGCTACAGTACTGTGTAGTGACTGTTACAGTAGTGTGTGTAGTGACTGTTACAGTAGTGTGTGTAGTGACAGTTACTGTAGTGTGTGTAGTGACTGTTACTGTAGTGTGTGTAGTGACTGTTGCAGTACTGTGTAGTGACTGTTACAGTAGTGTGTGTAGTGACTGTTAAAGTAGTGTGTGTAGTGACTGTTACTGTAGTGTGTGTAGTGACTGTTACTGTAGTGTGTAGTGACTGTTATTGTTGTGTGTAGTGACTGTTACTGTAGTGTGTAGTGACTGTTACAGTAGTATGTGTTGTGACTGTTACTGTAGTGTGTAGTGACTGTTACAGTAGTGTGTGTAGTAACTGTTACTATAGTATGTGTATTGACTGTTACTGTAGTGTGTGTAGTGACTGTTACAGTAGTGTGTGTAGTGACTGTTACTTTAGTGTGTGTAGTGACTGTTACAGTAGTGTGTGTAGTGACTGTTACAGTAGTGTGTAGTGACTGTTGCAGTAGTATGTGTAGTGACTGTTACAGTTGTGTGTGTAGTGACTGTTACAGTAGTGTGTGTAGTGACTGTTACAGTAGTGTGTGTAGTGACTGTTACACAGGTATGTGTAGTGACTGTTACAGTGGTGTGTGTAGTGACTGTTACAGTAGTGTGTGTAGTGACTGTTACAGTAGTGTGTGTAGTGACTGTTACAGTAGTGTGTGTACTGAAAGTTACAGTAGTGACTGTTACAGTAGTGTGTGTAGTGACTGTTACAGTAGTGTGTGTAGTGACTGTTACAGTAGTGTGTGTAGTGACTGTTACTGTAGTGTGTGTAGTGACTGTTACTGTAGTGTGTGTAGTGACTGTTACTGTAGTGTGTGTAGTGACTGTTACAGTAGTGTGTGTAGTGACTGTTACAGTAGTGTGTGTAGTGACTGTTACTGTAGTGTGTGTAGTGACTGTTACAGTAGTGTGTGTAGTGACTGTTACAGTAGTGTGTGTAGTGACTGTTACAGTAGTGTGTGTACTGACTGTTACAGTAGTGTGTGTAGTGACTGTTACTGTAGTGTGTGTAGTGACTGTTACAGTAGTGTGTGTAGTGACTGTTACAGTAGTGTGTGTAGTGACTGTTACTGTAGTGTGTGTAGTGACTGTTACAGTAGTGTGTGTAGTGACTGTTACTGTAGTGTGTAGTGACTGTTACAGTAGTGTGTGTAGTGACTGTTACTGTAGTGTGTGTAGTGACCGTTACAGTAGTGTGTTTAGTGACTGTTACAGTACTGTGTAGTGACTGTTACAGTAGTGTGTGTAGTGACTGTTATTGTAGTGTGTGTAGTGACTGTTACTGTAGTGTGTGTAGTGACTGTTACAGTAGTGTGTGTAGTGACTGTTACAGTAGTGTGTGTAGTGACTGTTACTGTAGTGTGTATAATGACTGTTACAGTAGTGTGTGTAGTGACTGTTTTAGTAGTGTGTGTAGTGACTGTTACTGTAGTGTGTGTAGTGACTGTTACTGTAGTGTGTGTAGTGACTGTTACAGTACTGTGTAGTGACTGTTACAGTACTGTGTGTAGTGACTGTTACAGTAGTGTGTGTAGTGACTGTTACTGTAGTGTGTGTAGTGACTGTTACTGTAGTGTGTAGTGACTGTTACAGTAGTATGTGTTGTGACTGTTACTGTAGTGTGTAGTGACTGTTACAGTAGTGTGTGTAGTGACTGTTACTGTAGTATGTGTAGTGACTGTTACTGTAGTGTGTGTAGTGACTGTTACAGTACTGTGTAGTGACTGTTACAGTACTGTGTGTAGTAACTGTTACAGTAGTTTGTGTAGTGACTGTTACTTTAGTGTGTGTAGTGACTGTGACAGTAGTGTGTGTAGTGACTGTTACAGTAGTGTGTGTAGTGACTGTTACAGTAGTGTGTGTAGTGACTGTTACAGTAGTGTGTGTAGTGACTGTTACAGTAGTGTGTGTAGTGACTGTTACAACAGTGTGTGTAGTGACTGTTACTGTAGTGTGTGTAGTGACTGTTACATTATTGTGTGTAGTGACTGTTGCAGTAGTGTGTGTAGTGACTGTTACAGTAGTGTGTGTAGTGACTGTTGCAGTAGTGTGTGTAGTGACTGTTACAGTAGTGTGTGTAGTGACTGTAAGAGTAGTGTGTAGTGACTGTTACTGTATTGTGTGTAGTGACTGTTACAGTAGTGTGTGTAGTGACTGTTACAGTAGTGTGTAGTGACTGTTGCAGTAGTATGTGTAGTGACTGTTACAGTTGTGTGTGTAGTGACTGTTACAGTAGTGTGTGTAGTGACTGTTACAGTAGTGTGTGTAGTGACTGTTACACAGGTATGTGTAGTGACTGTTACAGTGGTGTGTGTAGTGACTGTTACAGTAGTGTGTGTAGTGACTGTTACAGTAGTGTGTGTAGTGACTGTTACAGTAGTGTGTGTACTGAAAGTTACAGTAGTGACTGTTACAGTAGTGTGTGTAGTGACTGTTACAGTAGTGTGTGTAGTGACTGTTACAGTAGTGTGTGTAGTGACTGTTACTGTAGTGTGTGTAGTGACTGTTACTGTAGTGTGTGTAGTGACTGTTACTGTAGTGTGTGTAGTGACTGTTACTGTAGTGTGTGTAGTGACTGTTACAGTAGTGTGTGTAGTGACTGTTACAGTAGTGTGTGTAGTGACTGTTACAGTAGTGTGTGTAGTGACTGTTACAGTAGTGTGTGTAGTGACTGTTACAGTAGTGTGTGTACTGACTGTTACAGTAGTGTGTGTAGTGACTGTTACTGTAGTGTGTGTAGTGACTGTTACAGTAGTGTGTGTAGTGACTGTTACAGTAGTGTGTGTAGTGACTGTTACTGTAGTGTGTGTAGTGACTAATACAGTAGTGTGTGTAGTGACTGTTACTGTAGTGTGTAGTGACTGTTACAGTAGTGTGTGTAGTGACTGTTACTGTAGTGTGTGTAGTGACCGTTACAGTAGTGTGTTTAGTGACTGTTACAGTACTGTGTAGTGACTGTTACAGTAGTGTGTGTAGTGACTGTTATTGTAGTGTGTGTAGTGACTGTTACAGTAGTGTGTGTAGTGACTGTTACTGTAGTGTGTATAATGACTGTTACAGTAGTGTGTGTAGTGACTGTTTTAGTAGTGTGTGTAGTGACTGTTACTGTAGTGTGTGTAGTGACTGTTACTGTAGTGTGTGTAGTGACTGTTACAGTACTGTGTAGTGACTGTTACAGTACTGTGTGTAGTGACTGTTACAGTAGTGTGTAGTGACTGTTACTGTAGTGTGTGTAGTGACTGTTACTGTAGTGTGTAGTGACTGTTACAGTAGTATGTGTTGTGACTGTTACTGTAGTGTGTAGTGACTGTTACAGTAGTGTGTGTAGTGACTGTTACTGTAGTATGTGTAGTGACTGTTACTGTAGTGTGTGTAGTGACTGTTACAGTACTGTGTAGTGACTGTTACAGTACTGTGTGTAGTGACTGTTACAGTACTGTGTAGTGACTGTTACAGTACTGTGTGTAGTAACTGTTACAGTAGTTTGTGTAGTGACTGTTACTTTAGTGTGTGTAGTGACTGTGACAGTAGTGTGTGTAGTGACTGTTACAGTAGTGTGTGTAGTGACTGTTACAGTAGTGTGTGTAGTGACTGTTACAACAGTGTGTGTAGTGACTGTTACTGTAGTGTGTGTAGTGACTGTTACATTATTGTGTGTAGTGACTGTTACTGTAGTGTGTGTAGTGACTGTTACATTATTGTGTGTAGTGACTGTTGCAGTAGTGTGTGTAGTGACTGTTACAGTAGTGTGTGTAGTGACTGTAAGAGTAGTGTGTAGTGACTGTTACTGTATTGTGTGTAGTGACTGTTACAGTAGTGTGTGTAGTGACTGGTACTGTAGTGTGTAGTGACTGTTACAGTAGTGTGTGTAGTGACTGTTACTGTAGTGTGTGTAGTGACTGTTACTGTAGTGTGTGTAGTGACTGTTACTGTAGTGTGTGTAGTGACTGTTACAGTAGTGTGTGTAGTGACTGTTACTGTAGTGTGTGTAGTGACTGTTACTGTAGTGTGTGTAGTGACTGTTACAGTAACGCGTATAGTGACTGTTACTGTAGTCTGTGTAGTGACTGCTACAGTACTGTGTAGTGACTGTTACAGTAGTGTGTGTAGTGACTGTTACAGTAGTGTGTGTAGTGACAGTTACTGTAGTGTGTGTAGTGACTGTTACTGTAGTGTGTGTAGTGACTGTTGCAGTACTGTGTAGTGACTGTTACAGTAGTGTGTGTAGTGACTGTTACAGTAGTGTGTGTAGTGACTGTTACTGTAGTGTGTGTAGTGACTGTTACTGTAGTGTGTAGTGACTGTTATTGTTGTGTGTAGTGACTGTTACTGTAGTGTGTAGTGACTGTTACAGTAGTATGTGTTGTGACTGTTACTGTAGTGTGTAGTGACTGTTACAGTAGTGTGTGTAGTAACTGTTACTATAGTATGTGTATTGACTGTTACTGTAGTGTGTGTAGTGACTGTTACAGTAGTGTGTGTAGTGACTGTTACTTTAGTGTGTGTAGTGACCGTTACAGTAGTGTGTGTCGTGACTGTTACAGTAGTGTGTGTAGTGAATGTTTCAGTTGTGTGTAGTGACAGTTACTGTAGTGTGTGTAGTGACTAATACTGTAGTGTGTGTAGTGACTGTTACAGTACTGTGTAGTGACTGTTACAGTACTGTGTGTAGTGACTGTTACAGTAGTGTGTGTAGTGACTGTTACTGTAGTGTGTGTAGTGATTGTTACTGTAGTGTGTAGTGACTGTTATTTTAGTGTGTAGTGACTGTTACAGTAGTGTGTAGTGACTGTTACAGTATTATGTGTTGTGACTGTTACTGTAGTGTGTAGTGACTGTTACAGTAGTGTGTGTAGTGACTGTTACTGTAGTATGTGTAGTGACTGTTACTGTAGTGTGTGTAGTGACTGTTACAGTAGTGTGTGTAGTGACTGTTACTGTAGTGTGTAGTGACTGTTACAGTAGTGTGTGTAGTGACTGTTACAGTAGTGTGTGTAGTGACTGTTACAGTAGTGTGTGTAGTGACTGTTACAGTAGTGTGTGTAGTGACTGTTACAGTAGTGTATGTAGTAACTGTTACTGTAGTGTGTGTAGCGACTGTTACTGTAGCGTGTGTAGTGACTATTACAGTAGAGTATGTAGTGACTGTTACAGTAGTGTATGTAGTGACTGTTACTGTAGTGTGTGTAGTGACTGTTACTGTAGTGTGTGTAGTGACTGTTACTGTAGTGTGTGTAGTGACTGTTACAGTAGTGTGCGTAGTGA
This sequence comes from Procambarus clarkii, assembly GCF_040958095.1. NCBI lineage: Eukaryota > Metazoa > Arthropoda > Malacostraca > Decapoda > Cambaridae > Procambarus > Procambarus clarkii. Next base: position 299,774 of record NC_091233.1, on the reverse strand, counting down.
CTGTTACAGTAGTGTGTGTAGTGACTGTTACAGTAGTGTGTGTAGTGACTGTTACAGTAATGTGTGTAGTGACTGTTACAGTAGTGTGTGTAGTGACTGTTACAGTAGTGTATGTAGTAACTGTTACTGTAGTGTGTGTAGCGACTGTTACTGTAGTGTGTGTAGTGACTGTTACAGTAGTGTATGTAGTGACTGTTACTGTAGTGTGTGTAGTGACTGTTACTGTAGTGTGTGTAGTGACTGTTACAGTAGTGTGTGTAGTGACTGTTACTGTAGTGTGTGTAGTGACTGTTGCTGTAGTGTGTGTAGTGACTGTTAGTGTATTGTGTGTAGTGACTGTTACTGTAGTGTGTAGTGACTGTTACAGTAGTGTGTGTAGTGACTGTTACTGTAGTATGTGTATTGACTGTTACTGTAGTGTGTGTAGTGACTGTTACAGTAGTGTGTGTAGTGACTGTTACTTTAGTGTGTGTAGTGACTGTTACAGTAGTGTGTGTAGTGACTGTTACAGTAGTGTGTAGTGACTGTTGCAGTAGTATGTGTAGTGACTGTTACAGTTGTGTGTGTAGTGACTGTTACAGTAGTGTGTGTAGTGACTGTTACTGTAGTGTGTATAATGACTGTTACAGTAGTGTGTGTAGTGATTGTTACAGTAGTGTGTGTAGTGACTGTTACAGTAGTGTGTGTAGTGACTGTTACAGTAGTGTGTAGTGACTGTTACAGTAGTGTGTGTAGAGACTGTTACTGTAGTGTGTGTAGTGTCTGTTACAGTAGTTTGAGTAGTGACTGTTACAGTAGTGTGTGTAGTGACTGTTATTGTAGTGTGTGTAGTGACTGTTACAGTAGTGTGTGTAGTGACTGTTACTGTAGTGTGCAGTGACTGTTACAGTAGTGTGTGTAGTGACTGTTACTTAGTGTGTGTAGTGACCGTTACAGTAGTGTGTGTAGTGAATGTTACAGTAGTGTGTGTAGTGACTGTTTCAGTAGTGTGTGTAGTGACTGTTACTGTAGTGTGTGTAGTGACTGTTACTGTAGTGTGTGTAGTGACTGTTACAGTACTGTGTAGTGACTGTTACAGTACTGTGTGTAGTGACTGTTACAGTAGTGTGTGTAGTGACTGTTACTGTAGTGTGTAGTGAATGTTACAGTAGTATGTGTTGTGACTGTTACTGTAGTGTGTAGTGACTGTTACAGTAGTGTGTGTAGTGACTGTTACTGTAGTATGTGTAGTGACTGTTACTGTAGTGTGTGTAGTGACTGTTACAGTAGTGTGTGTAGTGACTGTTACTTTAGTGTGTGTAGTGAATGTTACAGTAGTGTGTGTAGTGACTGTTACAGTAGTGTGTAGTGACTGTTGCAGTAGTATGTGTAGTGACTTACATTACTGTGTGTAGTAACTGTTACAGTAGTTTGTGTAGTGACTGTTACTTTAGTGTGTGTAGTGACTGTTACAGTAGTGTGTGTAGTGACTGTTACAGTAGTGTGTGTAGTGACTGTTACAGTAGTGTGTGTAGTGACTGTTACAGTAGTGTGTGTAGTGACTGTTACAGTAGTGTGTGTAGTGACTGTTACAACAGTGTGTGTAGTGACTGTTACTGTAGTGTGTGTAGTGACTGTTACATTAGTGTGTGTAGTGACTGTTACAGTAGTGTGTGTAGTGACTGTTACAGTAGTGTGTGTAGTGACTGTAAGAGTAGTGTGTAGTGACTGTTACTGTATTGTGTGTAGTGACTGTTACAGTAGTGTGTGTAGTGACTGGTACTGTAGTGTGTAGTGACTGTTAGAGTAGTGTGTGTAGTGACTGTTACAGTAGTGTGTAGTGACTGTTACTGTAGTGTGTGTAGTGACTGTTACAGTAGTGTGTGTAGTGACTGTTACTGTAGTGTCCGTAGTGACTGTTACTGTAGTGTGTAGTGACTGTTACTGTAGTGTGTGTAGTGACTGTTACTATAGTGTGTGTAGTGACTGTTACAGTAGTGTGTGTAGTGAATGTTACAGTAGTGTGTGTAGTGACTGTTACTGTAGTGTGTGTAGTGACTGGTACTGTAGTGTGTGTAGTGACTGTTACTGAAGTGTGTGTAGTGACTGTTACTGTAGTGTGTGTAGTGACTGGTACTATAGTGTGTAGTGACTGTTACAGTAGTGTGTGTAGTGACTGTTACAGTAGTGTGTAGTGACAGTTACTGTAGTGTGTGTAGTGACTGTTACAGTAGTGTGTGTAGTGACTGTTACTGTAGTGTGTGTAGTGACTGTTACTGTAGTGTGTGTAGTGACTGTTAGTGTATTGTGTGTAGTGACTGTTACTATAGTGTGTGTAGTGACTGTTACAGTAGTGTGTGTAGTGACTGTTACAGTAGTGTGTGTAGTGACTGTTACTGTAGTGTGTGTAGTGACTGGTACTGTAGTGTGTAGTGACTGTTACAGTAGTGTGTGTAGTGACTGTTACAGTAGTGTGTAGTGACAGTTACTGTAGTGTGTGTAGTGACTGTTACAGTAGTGTGTGCAGTGACTGTTACTGTAGTGTGTGTAGTGACTGTTACTGTAGTGTGTGTAGTGACTGTTAGTGTATTGTGTGTAGTGACTGTTACTATAGTGTGTGTAGTGACTGTTACAGTAGTGTGTGTAGTGACTGTTACAGTAGTGTGTGTAGTGACTGTTACAGTAGTGTGTGTAGTGACTGTTACTGTAGTGTGTGAAGTGACTGTTACTGTAGTGTGTGTAGTGACTGTTACAGTAGTGTGTGTAGTGACTGTTACTGTAGTGTGTGTAGTGACTGTTACTGTAGTGTGTAGTGACTGTTATTTTAGTGTGTAGTGACTGTTACAGTAGTGTGTAGTGACTGTTACAGTATTATGTGTTGTGACTGTTACTGTAGTGTGTAGTGACTGTTACAGTAGTGTGTGTAGTGACTGTTACAGTAGTGTGTGTAGTGACTGTTACTGTAGTGTGTAGTGACTGTTACAGTAGTGTGTGTAGTGACTGTTACAGTAGTGTGTGTAGTGACTGTTACTGTAGTGTATGTAGTGACTGTTACAGTAGAGTATGTAGTAACTGTTACAGTAGTGTATGTAGTGACTGTTACTGTAGTGTGTGTAGTGACTGTTACTGTAGTGTGTGTAGTGACTGTTACTGTAGTGTGTGTAGTGACTGTTACAGTAGTGTGCGTAGTGACTGTTACAGTAGTGTGTGTAGTGACTGTTACAGTAGTGTGTGTAGTGACTGTTACAGTAGTGTGTGTAGTGACTGTTACAGTAGTGTGTGTAGTGACTGTTACAGTAGTGTATGTAGTAACTGTTACTGTAGTGTGTGTAGCGACTGTTACTGTAGTGTGTGTAGTGACTGTTACAGTAGTGTATGTAGTGACTGTTACTGTAGTGTGTGTAGTGACTGTTACAGTAGTGTGTGTAGTGACTGTTACTGTAGTGTGTGTAGAGACTGTTGCTGTAGTGTGTGTAGTGACTGTTACTGTAGTGTGTGTAGTGACTGTTACTGTAGTGTGTAGTGACTGTTACAGTAGTGTGTGTAGTGACTGTTACTGTAGTGTGTAGTGTTACGGCCCTCTCGGGACGCAACGGGGTTCTTACTCTGATGTAGTTAGAGGAAGATATATATCCGGCCCCAAGCCAGTAGAGGCTATCAAGGGATGCGATCCGTGACGCAAGTAACTTAAAGGGAGTAGGGAAAGAAAGGTAAGAACTTAATATAATATAATATAACCATCACCATTTAAATATATAAAAGTAAAACGTACACAAGGGGGAGGGGTATTAACACTTTACAAAGGGGATCAACACTGTAGTCTTCTGCTGGAGACTATGGATCCTCGAAGCTAGGTGCTGAGTCCGCGGTGCTTTCTTCGTGGCCTCAAGACGTGTCCTCTGAGAACGCCGAGCCTACCCTGGCCACAGGTCAGCCACAACACAGGTCCACTGGGGGCACCGTCGTGGAGGCCGTCAACCACACGTCCAGCAGGTCTGCTGGCAGGTACTGAGCCACCAAGGCTGGTACGGCCACTCCACGAACGATATAAGGGGTACGCTCTAGACAGGAGTCTCGTGTGATATCACCAATCACCCTCCTGTCCTCAATACCCCAGTGGATTATCGTCTCCAACCGTCGGTCCCGGGTAAATCCTTCCACTGCCACTCCACTGGCAGGCTTAACACACCACAGTGTTCTTCCGGGGGGACGACGTCACGACAGCTGCAGCAAACTTCACTGTATGGAGACTGGCTGCCTCGGGTAGACTCACTCCACCTTCAACACAGTGGTCCCAGGTCGGCTCTGTAAACAGACACGTCATCAATAACTGGGACACTAATACACCACACTCACAGGCTCAGATACTAACGCCTGACGTATCCAGTCCATAGATAGCGCTGTCGTCGGAGCACCACCTCACCAGAGGTCAGGAGCGGCGGTGTTGAGCGCTGAACCAGACTGGAAACTGGTCCTTGAGGCCAGTACACGCTGTCCTCACTAGGTGTCGTCGTCCGTTTGGCGGGGGTTTCGGGAGCCGACCCACAGATGGCGTAGTGGTTACTGCTCCTTGCTTGGATGCTGGATCCGGGTTCGTAACATGTAGTGACTGTTACAGTAGTGTGTGTAGTGACTATTACTGTAGTGTGCGTAGTGACTGTTACAGTAGTGTGTGTAGTGACTGCTTCAGTAGTGTGTGTAGTGACTGTTACTGTAGTGTGTGTAGTGACTGTTACTGTAGTGTGTGTAGTGACTGTTACTGTAGTGTGTGTAGTGACTGTTACAGTAGTGTGTGTAGTGACTGTTACTGTAGTGTGTGTAGTGACTGTTACTGTAGTGTGTAGTGACTGTTATTGTAGTGTGTAGTGACTGTTACTGTAGTGTGTAGTGACTGTTACAGTAGTATGTGTTGTGACTGTTACTGTAGTGTGTAGTGACTGTTACAGTAGTGTGTGTAGTGACTGTTACTGTAGTATGTGTATTGACTGTTACTATAGTGTGTGTAGTGACTGTTACAGTAGTGTGTGTAGTGACTGTTACTTTAGTGTGTGTAGTGACTGTTACAGTAGTGTGTGAAGTGACTGTTACAGTAGTGTGTAGTGACTGTTGCAGTAGTATGTGTAGTGACTGTTACAGTTGTGTGTGTAGTGACTGTTACAGTAGTGTGTGTAGTAACTGTTACTGTAGTGTGTATAATGACTGTTACAGTAGTGTGTGTAGTGATTGTTACAGTAGTGTGTGTAGTGACTGTTACAGTATTGTGTGTAGTGACTGTTACAGTAGTGTGTGTAGTGACTGTTACAGTAGTGTGTGTAGAGACTGTTACTGTAGTGTGTGTAGTGTCTGTTACAGTAGTTTGTGTAGTGACTGCTACAGTAGTGTGTGTAGTGACTGTTATTGTAGTGTGTGTAGTGACTGTTACAGTAGTGTGTGTAGTGTAGTGTTACTGTAGTGTGCAGTGACTGTTACAGTAGTGTGTGTAGTGACTGTTACTTAGTGTGTGTAGTGACCGTTACAGTAGTGTGTGTAGTGAATGTTACAGTAGTGTGTGTAGTGACTGTTTTAGTAGTGTGTGTAGTGACTGTTACTGTAGTGTGTGTAGTGACTGTTACTGTAGTGTGTGTAGTGACTGTTACAGTACTGTGTAGTGACTGTTACAGTACTGTGTGTAGTGACTGTTACAGTAGTGTGTGTAGTGACTGTTACTGTAGTGTGTGTAGTGACTGTTACTGTAGTGTGTAGTGACTGTTACAGTAGTATGTGTTGTGACTGTTACTGTAGTGTGTAGTGACTGTTACAGTAGTGTGTGTAGTGACTGTTACTGTAGTATGTGTAGTGACTGTTACTGTAGTGTGTGTAGTGACTGTTACAGTACTGTGTAGTGACTGTTACAGTACTGTGTGTAGTAACTGTTACAGTAGTTTGTGTAGTGACTGTTACTTTAGTGTGTGTAGTGACTGTGACAGTAGTGTGTGTAGTGACTGTTACAGTAGTGTGTGTAGTGACTGTTACAGTAGTGTGTGTAGTGACTGTTACAGTAGTGTGTGTAGTGACTGTTACAGTAGTGTGTGTAGTGACTGTTACAACAGTGTGTGTAGTGACTGTTACTGTAGTGTGTGTAGTGACTGTTACATTATTGTGTGTAGTGACTGTTGCAGTAGTGTGTGTAGTGACTGTTACAGTAGTGTGTGTAGTGACTGTAAGAGTAGTGTGTAGTGACTGTTACTGTATTGTGTGTAGTGACTGTTACAGTAGTGTGTGTAGTGACTGGTACTGTAGTGTGTAGTGACTGTTACAGTAGTGTGTGTAGTGACTGTTACTGTAGTGTGTGTAGTGACTGTTACTGTAGTGTGTGTAGTGACTGTTACTGTAGTGTGTGTAGTGACTGTTACAGTAGTGTGTGTAGTGACTGTTACTGTAGTGTGTGTAGTGACTGTTACTGTAGTGTGTGTAGTGACTGTTACAGTAACGCGTATAGTGACTGTTACTGTAGTCTGTGTAGTGACTGCTACAGTACTGTGTAGTGACTGTTACAGTAGTGTGTGTAGTGACTGTTACAGTAGTGTGTGTAGTGACAGTTACTGTAGTGTGTGTAGTGACTGTTACTGTAGTGTGTGTAGTGACTGTTGCAGTACTGTGTAGTGACTGTTACAGTAGTGTGTGTAGTGACTGTTACAGTAGTGTGTGTAGTGACTGTTACTGTAGTGTGTGTAGTGACTGTTACTGTAGTGTGTAGTGACTGTTATTGTTGTGTGTAGTGACTGTTACTGTAGTGTGTAGTGACTGTTACAGTAGTATGTGTTGTGACTGTTACTGTAGTGTGTAGTGACTGTTACAGTAGTGTGTGTAGTAACTGTTACTATAGTATGTGTATTGACTGTTACTGTAGTGTGTGTAGTGACTGTTACAGTAGTGTGTGTAGTGACTGTTACTTTAGTGTGTGTAGTGACTGTTACAGTAGTGTGTGTAGTGACTGTTACAGTAGTGTGTAGTGACTGTTGCAGTAGTATGTGTAGTGACTGTTACAGTTGTGTGTGTAGTGACTGTTACAGTAGTGTGTGTAGTGACTGTTACAGTAGTGTGTGTAGTGACTGTTACACAGGTATGTGTAGTGACTGTTACAGTGGTGTGTGTAGTGACTGTTACAGTAGTGTGTGTAGTGACTGTTACAGTAGTGTGTGTAGTGACTGTTACAGTAGTGTGTGTACTGAAAGTTACAGTAGTGACTGTTACAGTAGTGTGTGTAGTGACTGTTACAGTAGTGTGTGTAGTGACTGTTACAGTAGTGTGTGTAGTGACTGTTACTGTAGTGTGTGTAGTGACTGTTACTGAAGTGTGTGTAGTGACTGTTACTGTAGTGTGTGTAGTGACTGTTACAGTAGTGTGTGTAGTGACTGTTACAGTAGTGTGTGTAGTGACTGTTACTGTAGTGTGTGTAGTGACTGTTACAGTAGTGTGTGTAGTGACTGTTACAGTAGTGTGTGTAGTGACTGTTACAGTAGTGTGTGTACTGACTGTTACAGTAGTGTGTGTAGTGACTGTTACTGTAGTGTGTGTAGTGACTGTTACAGTAGTGTGTGTAGTGACTGTTACAGTAGTGTGTGTAGTGACTGTTACTGTAGTGTGTGTAGTGACTGTTACAGTAGTGTGTGTAGTGACTGTTACTGTAGTGTGTAGTGACTGTTACAGTAGTGTGTGTAGTGACTGTTACTGTAGTGTGTGTAGTGACCGTTACAGTAGTGTGTTTAGTGACTGTTACAGTACTGTGTAGTGACTGTTACAGTAGTGTGTGTAGTGACTGTTATTGTAGTGTGTGTAGTGACTGTTACTGTAGTGTGTGTAGTGACTGTTACAGTAGTGTGTGTAGTGACTGTTACAGTAGTGTGTGTAGTGACTGTTACTGTAGTGTGTATAATGACTGTTACAGTAGTGTGTGTAGTGACTGTTTTAGTAGTGTGTGTAGTGACTGTTACTGTAGTGTGTGTAGTGACTGTTACTGTAGTGTGTGTAGTGACTGTTACAGTACTGTGTAGTGACTGTTACAGTACTGTGTGTAGTGACTGTTACAGTAGTGTGTGTAGTGACTGTTACTGTAGTGTGTGTAGTGACTGTTACTGTAGTGTGTAGTGACTGTTACAGTAGTATGTGTTGTGACTGTTACTGTAGTGTGTAGTGACTGTTACAGTAGTGTGTGTAGTGACTGTTACTGTAGTATGTGTAGTGACTGTTACTGTAGTGTGTGTAGTGACTGTTACAGTACTGTGTAGTGACTGTTACAGTACTGTGTGTAGTAACTGTTACAGTAGTTTGTGTAGTGACTGTTACTTTAGTGTGTGTAGTGACTGTGACAGTAGTGTGTGTAGTGACTGTTACAGTAGTGTGTGTAGTGACTGTTACAGTAGTGTGTGTAGTGACTGTTACAGTAGTGTGTGTAGTGACTGTTACAGTAGTGTGTGTAGTGACTGTTACAACAGTGTGTGTAGTGACTGTTACTGTAGTGTGTGTAGTGACTGTTACATTATTGTGTGTAGTGACTGTTGCAGTAGTGTGTGTAGTGACTGTTACAGTAGTGTGTGTAGTGACTGTAAGAGTAGTGTGTAGTGACTGTTACTGTATTGTGTGTAGTGACTGTTACAGTAGTGTGTGTAGTGACTGGTACTGTAGTGTGTAGTGACTGTTACAGTAGTGTGTGTAGTGACTGTTACTGTAGTGTGTGTAGTGACTGTTACTGTAGTGTGTGTAGTGACTGTTACTGTAGTGTGTGTAGTGACTGTTACAGTAGTGTGTGTAGTGACTGTTACTGTAGTGTGTGTAGTGACTGTTACTGTAGTGTGTGTAGTGACTGTTACAGTAACGCGTATAGTGACTGTTACTGTAGTCTGTGTAGTGACTGCTACAGTACTGTGTAGTGACTGTTACAGTAGTGTGTGTAGTGACTGTTACAGTAGTGTGTGTAGTGACAGTTACTGTAGTGTGTGTAGTGACTGTTACTGTAGTGTGTGTAGTGACTGTTGCAGTACTGTGTAGTGACTGTTACAGTAGTGTGTGTAGTGACTGTTACAGTAGTGTGTGTAGTGACTGTTACTGTAGTGTGTGTAGTGACTGTTACTGTAGTGTGTAGTGACTGTTATTGTTGTGTGTAGTGACTGTTACTGTAGTGTGTAGTGACTGTTACAGTAGTATGTGTTGTGACTGTTACTGTAGTGTGTAGTGACTGTTACAGTAGTGTGTGTAGTAACTGTTACTATAGTATGTGTATTGACTGTTACTGTAGTGTGTGTAGTGACTGTTACAGTAGTGTGTGTAGTGACTGTTACTTTAGTGTGTGTAGTGACCGTTACAGTAGTGTGTGTCGTGACTGTTACAGTAGTGTGTGTAGTGAATGTTTCAGTTGTGTGTAGTGACAGTTACTGTAGTGTGTGTAGTGACTAATACTGTTGTGTGTGTAGTGACTGTTACAGTACTGTGTAGTGACTGTTACAGTACTGTGTGTAGTGACTGTTACAGTAGTGTGTGTAGTGACTGTTACTGTAGTGTGTGTAGTGATTGTTACTGTAGTGTGTAGTGACTGTTATTTTAGTGTGTAGTGACTGTTACAGTAGTGTGTAGTGACTGTTACAGTATTATGTGTTGTGACTGTTACTGTAGTGTGTAGTGACTGTTACAGTAGTGTGTGTAGTGACTGTTACTGTAGTATGTGTAGTGACTGTTACTGTAGTGTGTGTAGTGACTGTTACAGTAGTGTGTGTAGTGACTGTTACTGTAGTGTGTAGTGACTGTTACAGTAGTGTGTGTAGTGACTGTTACAGTAGTGTGTGTAGTGACTGTTACAGTAGTGTGTGTAGTGACTGTTACAGTAGTGTGTGTAGTGACTGTTACAGTAGTGTATGTAGTAACTGTTACTGTAGTGTGTGTAGCGACTGTTACTGTAGCGTGTGTAGTGACTATTACAGTAGAGTATGTAGTGACTGTTACAGTAGTGTATGTAGTGACTGTTACTGTAGTGTGTGTAGTGACTGTTACTGTAGTGTGTGTAGTGACTGTTACTGTAGTGTGTGTAGTGACTGTTACAGTAGTGTGCGTAGTGACTGTTACAGTAGTGTGTGTAGTGACTGTTACAGTAGTGTGTGTAGTGACTGTTACAGTAATGTGTGTAGTGACTGTTACAGTAGTGTGTGTAGTGACTGTTACAGTAGTGTATGTAGTAACTGTTACTGTAGTGTGTGTAGCGACTGTTACTGTAGTGTGTGTAGTGACTGTTACAGTAGTGTATGTAGTGACTGTTACTGTAGTGTGTGTAGTGACTGTTACTGTAGTGTGTGTAGTGACTGTTACAGTAGTGTGTGTAGTGACTGTTACTGTAGTGTGTGTAGTGACTGTTGCTGTAGTGTGTGTAGTGACTGTTAGTGTATTGTGTGTAGTGACTGTTACTGTAGTGTGTAGTGACTGTTACAGTAGTGTGTGTAGTGACTGTTACTGTAGTATGTGTATTGACTGTTACTGTAGTGTGTGTAGTGACTGTTACAGTAGTGTGTGTAGTGACTGTTACTTTAGTGTGTGTAGTGACTGTTACAGTAGTGTGTGTAGTGACTGTTACAGTAGTGTGTAGTGACTGTTGCAGTAGTATGTGTAGTGACTGTTACAGTTGTGTGTGTAGTGACTGTTACAGTAGTGTGTGTAGTGACTGTTACAGTAGTGTGTGTAGAGACTGTTACTGTAGTGTGTGTAGTGTCTGTTACAGTAGTTTGAGTAGTGACTGTTACAGTAGTGTGTGTAGTGACTGTTATTGTAGTGTGTGTAGTGACTGTTACAGTAGTGTGTGTAGTGACTGTTACTGTAGTGTGCAGTGACTGTTACAGTAGTGTGTGTAGTGACTGTTACTTAGTGTGTGTAGTGACCGTTACAGTAGTGTGTGTAGTGAATGTTACAGTAGTGTGTGTAGTGACTGTTTCAGTAGTGTGTGTAGTGACTGTTACTGTAGTGTGTGTAGTGACTGTTACTGTAGTGTGTGTAGTGACTGTTACAGTACTGTGTAGTGACTGTTACAGTACTGTGTGTAGTGACTGTTACAGTAGTGTGTGTAGTGACTGTTACTGTAGTGTGTAGTGAATGTTACAGTAGTATGTGTTGTGACTGTTACTGTAGTGTGTAGTGACTGTTACAGTAGTGTGTGTAGTGACTGTTACTGTAGTATGTGTAGTGACTGTTACTGTAGTGTGTGTAGTGACTGTTACAGTAGTGTGTGTAGTGACTGTTACTTTAGTGTGTGTAGTGAATGTTACAGTAGTGTGTGTAGTGACTGTTACAGTAGTGTGTAGTGACTGTTGCAGTAGTATGTGTAGTGACTTACATTACTGTGTGTAGTAACTGTTACAGTAGTTTGTGTAGTGACTGTTACTTTAGTGTGTGTAGTGACTGTTACAGTAGTGTGTGTAGTGACTGTTACAGTAGTGTGTGTAGTGACTGTTACAGTAGTGTGTGTAGTGACTGTTACAGTAGTGTGTGTAGTGACTGTTACAGTAGTGTGTGTAGTGACTGTTACAACAGTGTGTGTAGTGACTGTTACTGTAGTGTGTGTAGTGACTGTTACATTAGTGTGTGTAGTGACTGTTACAGTAGTGTGTGTAGTGACTGTTACAGTAGTGTGTGTAGTGACTGTAAGAGTAGTGTGTAGTGACTGTTACTGTATTGTGTGTAGTGACTGTTACAGTAGTGTGTGTAGTGACTGGTACTGTAGTGTGTAGTGACTGTTAGAGTAGTGTGTGTAGTGACTGTTACAGTAGTGTGTAGTGACTGTTACTGTAGTGTGTGTAGTGACTGTTACAGTAGTGTGTGTAGTGACTGTTACTGTAGTGTCCGTAGTGACTGTTACTGTAGTGTGTAGTGACTGTTACTGTAGTGTGTGTAGTGACTGTTACTATAGTGTGTGTAGTGACTGTTACAGTAGTGTGTGTAGTGAATGTTACAGTAGTGTGTGTAGTGACTGTTACTGTAGTGTGTGTAGTGACTGGTACTGTAGTGTGTGTAGTGACTGTTACTGAAGTGTGTGTAGTGACTGTTACTGTAGTGTGTGTAGTGACTGGTACTGTAGTGTGTAGTGACTGTTACAGTAGTGTGTGTAGTGACTGTTACAGTAGTGTGTAGTGACAGTTACTGTAGTGTGTGTAGTGACTGTTACAGTAGTGTGTGTAGTGACTGTTACTGTAGTGTGTGTAGTGACTGTTACTGTAGTGTGTGTAGTGACTGTTAGTGTATTGTGTGTAGTGACTGTTACTATAGTGTGTGTAGTGACTGTTACAGTAGTGTGTGTAGTGACTGTTACAGTAGTGTGTGTAGTGACTGTTACTGTAGTGTGTGTAGTGACTGGTACTGTGGTGTGTAGTGACTGTTACAGTAGTGTGTGTAGTGACTGTTACAGTAGTGTGTAGTGACAGTTACTGTAGTGTGTGTAGTGACTGTTACAGTAGTGTGTGCAGTGACTGTTACTGTAGTGTGTGTAGTGACTGTTACTGTAGTGTGTGTAGTGACTATTAGTGTATTGTGTGTAGTGACTGTTACTATAGTGTGTGTAGTGACTGTTACAGTAGTGTGTGTAGTGACTGTTACAGTAGTGTGTGTAGTGACTGTTACAGTAGTGTGTGTAGTGACTGTTACTGTAGTGTGTGTAGTGACTGTTACTGTAGTGTGTGTAGTGACTGTTACAGTAGTGTGTGTAGTGACTGTTACTGTAGTGTGTGTAGTGACTGTTACTGTAGTGTGTAGTGACTGTTATTTTAGTGTGTAGTGACTGTTACAGTAGTGTGTAGTGACTGTTACAGTATTATGTGTTGTGACTGTTACTGTAGTGTGTAGTGACTGTTACAGTAGTGTGTGTAGTGACTGTTACAGTAGTGTGTGTAGTGACTGTTACTGTAGTGTGTAGTGACTGTTACAGTAGTGTGTGTAGTGACTGTTACAGTAGTGTGTGTAGTGACTGTTACTGTAGTGTATGTAGTGACTGTTACAGTAGAGTATGTAGTAACTGTTACAGTAGTGTATGTAGTGACTGTTACTGTAGTGTGTGTAGTGACTGTTACTGTAGTGTGTGTAGTGACTGTTACTGTAGTGTGTGTAGTGACTGTTACAGTAGTGTGCGTAGTGACTGTTACAGTAGTGTGTGTAGTGACTGTTACAGTAGTGTGTGTAGTGACTGTTACAGTAGTGTATGTAGTAACTGTTACTGTAGTGTGTGTAGCGACTGTTACTGTAGTGTGTGTAGTGACTGTTACAGTAGTGTATGTAGTGACTGTTACTGTAGTGTGTGTAGTGACTGTTACAGTAGTGTGTGTAGTGACTGTTACTGTAGTGTGTGTAGAGACTGTTGCTGTAGTGTGTGTAGTGACTGTTACTGTAGTGTGTGTAGTGACTGTTACTGTAGTGTGTAGTGACTGTTACAGTAGTGTGTGTAGTGACTGTTACTGTAGTGTGTAGTGTTACGGCCCTCTCGGGACGCAACGGGGTTCTTACTCTGATGTAGTTAGAGGAAGATATATATCCGGCCCCAAGCCAGTAGAGGCTATCAAGGGATGCGATCCGTGACGCAAGTAACTTAAAGGGAGTAGGGAAAGAAAGGTAAGAACTTAATATAATATAATATAACCATCACCATTTAAATATATAAAAGTAAAACGTACACAAGGGGGAGGGGTATTAACACTTTACAAAGGGGATCAACACTGTAGTCTTCTGCTGGAGACTATGGATCCTCGAAGCTAGGTGCTGAGTCCGCGGTGCTTTCTTCGTGGCCTCAAGACGTGTCCTCTGAGAACGCCGAGCCTACCCTGGCCACAGGTCAGCCACAACACAGGTCCACTGGGGGCACCGTCGTGGAGGCCGTCAACCACACGTCCAGCAGGTCTGCTGGCAGGTACTGAGCCACCAAGGCTGGTACGGCCACTCCACGAACGATATAAGGGGTACGCTCTAGACAGGAGTCTCGTGTGATATCACCAATCACCCTCCTGTCCTCAATACCCCAGTGGATTATCGTCTCCAACCGTCGGTCCCGGGTAAATCCTTCCACTGCCACTCCACTGGCAGGCTTAACACACCACAGTGTTCTTCCGGGGGGACGACGTCACGACAGCTGCAGCAAACTTCACTGTATGGAGACTGGCTGCCTCGGGTAGACTCACTCCACCTTCAACACAGTGGTCCCAGGTCGGCTCTGTAAACAGACACGTCATCAATAACTGGGACACTAATACACCACACTCACAGGCTCAGATACTAACGCCTGACGTATCCAGTCCATAGATAGCGCTGTCGTCGGAGCACCACCTCACCAGAGGTCAGGAGCGGCGGTGTTGAGCGCTGAACCAGACTGGAAACTGGTCCTTGAGGCCAGTACACGCTGTCCTCACTAGGTGTCGTCGTCCGTTTGGCGGGGGTTTCGGGAGCCGACCCACAGATGGCGTAGTGGTTACTGCTCCTTGCTTGGATGCTGGATCCGGGTTCGTAACATGTAGTGACTGTTACAGTAGTGTGTGTAGTGACTATTACTGTAGTGTGCGTAGTGACTGTTACAGTAGTGTGTGTAGTGACTGCTTCAGTAGTGTGTGTAGTGACTGTTACTGTAGTGTGTGTAGTGACTGTTACTGTAGTGTGTGTAGTGACTGTTACAGTAGTGTGTGTAGTGACTGTTACTGTAGTGTGTGTAGTGACTGTTACTGTAGTGTGTAGTGACTGTTATTGTAGTGTGTAGTGACTGTTACTGTAGTGTGTAGTGACTGTTACAGTAGTATGTGTTGTGACTGTTACTGTAGTGTGTAGTGACTGTTACAGTAGTGTGTGTAGTGACTGTTACTGTAGTATGTGTATTGACTGTTACTATAGTGTGTGTAGTGACTGTTACAGTAGTGTGTGTAGTGACTGTTACTTTAGTGTGTGTAGTGACTGTTACAGTAGTGTGTGAAGTGACTGTTACAGTAGTGTGTAGTGACTGTTGCAGTAGTATGTGTAGTGACTGTTACAGTTGTGTGTGTAGTGACTGTTACAGTAGTGTGTGTAGTAACTGTTACTGTAGTGTGTATAATGACTGTTACAGTAGTGTGTGTAGTGATTGTTACAGTAGTGTGTGTAGTGACTGTTACAGTATTGTGTGTAGTGACTGTTACAGTAGTGTGTGTAGTGACTGTTACAGTAGTGTGTGTAGAGACTGTTACTGTAGTGTGTGTAGTGTCTGTTACAGTAGTTTGTGTAGTGACTGCTACAGTAGTGTGTGTAGTGACTGTTATTGTAGTGTGTGTAGTGACTGTTACAGTAGTGTGTGTAGTGTAGTGTTACTGTAGTGTGCAGTGACTGTTACAGTAGTGTGTGTAGTGACTGTTACTTAGTGTGTGTAGTGACCGTTACAGTAGTGTGTGTAGTGAATGTTACAGTAGTGTGTGTAGTGACTGTTTTAGTAGTGTGTGTAGTGACTGTTACTGTAGTGTGTGTAGTGACTGTTACTGTAGTGTGTGTAGTGACTGTTACAGTACTGTGTAGTGACTGTTACAGTACTGTGTGTAGTGACTGTTACAGTAGTGTGTGTAGTGACTGTTACTGTAGTGTGTGTAGTGACTGTTACTGTAGTGTGTAGTGACTGTTACAGTAGTATGTGTTGTGACTGTTACTGTAGTGTGTAGTGACTGTTACAGTAGTGTGTGTAGTGACTGTTACTGTAGTATGTGTAGTGACTGTTACTGTAGTGTGTGTAGTGACTGTTACAGTACTGTGTAGTGACTGTTACAGTACTGTGTGTAGTAACTGTTACAGTAGTTTGTGTAGTGACTGTTACTTTAGTGTGTGTAGTGACTGTGACAGTAGTGTGTGTAGTGACTGTTACAGTAGTGTGTGTAGTGACTGTTACAGTAGTGTGTGTAGTGACTGTTACAGTAGTGTGTGTAGTGACTGTTACAGTAGTGTGTGTAGTGACTGTTACAACAGTGTGTGTAGTGACTGTTACTGTAGTGTGTGTAGTGACTGTTACATTATTGTGTGTAGTGACTGTTGCAGTAGTGTGTGTAGTGACTGTTACAGTAGTGTGTGTAGTGACTGTAAGAGTAGTGTGTAGTGACTGTTACTGTATTGTGTGTAGTGACTGTTACAGTAGTGTGTGTAGTGACTGGTACTGTAGTGTGTAGTGACTGTTACAGTAGTGTGTGTAGTGACTGTTACTGTAGTGTGTGTAGTGACTGTTACTGTAGTGTGTGTAGTGACTGTTACTGTAGTGTGTGTAGTGACTATTACAGTAGTGTGTGTAGTGACTGTTACTGTAGTGTGTGTAGTGACTGTTACTGTAGTGTGTGTAGTGACTGTTACAGTAACGCGTATAGTGACTGTTACTGTAGTCTGTGTAGTGACTGCTACAGTACTGTGTAGTGACTGTTACAGTAGTGTGTGTAGTGACTGTTACAGTAGTGTGTGTAGTGACAGTTACTGTAGTGTGTGTAGTGACTGTTACTGTAGTGTGTGTAGTGACTGTTGCAGTACTGTGTAGTGACTGTTACAGTAGTGTGTGTAGTGACTGTTACAGTAGTGTGTGTAGTGACTGTTACTGTAGTGTGTGTAGTGACTGTTACTGTAGTGTGTAGTGACTGTTATTGTTGTGTGTAGTGACTGTTACTGTAGTGTGTAGTGACTGTTACAGTAGTATGTGTTGTGACTGTTACTGTAGTGTGTAGTGACTGTTACTGTAGTGTGTAGTGACTGTTACAGTAGTATGTGTTGTGACTGTTACTGTAGTGTGTAGTGACTGTTACAGTAGTGTGTGTAGTAACTGTTACTATAGTATGTGTATTGACTGTTACTGTAGTGTGTGTAGTGACTGTTACAGTAGTGTGTGTAGTGACTGTTACTTTAGTGTGTGTAGTGACTGTTACAGTAGTGTGTGTAGTGACTGTTACAGTAGTGTGTAGTGACTGTTGCAGTAGTATGTGTAGTGACTGTTACAGTTGTGTGTGTAGTGACTGTTACAGTAGTGTGTGTAGTGACTGTTACAGTAGTGTGTGTAGTGACTGTTACACAGGTATGTGTAGTGACTGTTACAGTGGTGTGTGTAGTGACTGTTACAGTAGTGTGTGTAGTGACTGTTACAGTAGTGTGTGTAGTGACTGTTACAGTAGTGTGTGTACTGAAAGTTACAGTAGTGACTGTTACAGTAGTGTGTGTAGTGACTGTTACAGTAGTGTGTGTAGTGACTGTTACAGTAGTGTGTGTAGTGACTGTTACTGTAGTGTGTGTAGTGACTGTTACTGTAGTGTGTGTAGTGACTGTTACTGTAGTGTGTGTAGTGACTGTTACAGTAGTGTGTGTAGTGACTGTTACAGTAGTGTGTGTAGTGACTGTTACTGTAGTGTGTGTAGTGACTGTTACAGTAGTGTGTGTAGTGACTGTTACAGTAGTGTGTGTAGTGACTGTTACAGTAGTGTGTGTACTGACTGTTACAGTAGTGTGTGTAGTGACTGTTACTGTAGTGTGTGTAGTGACTGTTACAGTAGTGTGTGTAGTGACTGTTACAGTAGTGTGTGTAGTGACTGTTACTGTAGTGTGTGTAGTGACTGTTACAGTAGTGTGTGTAGTGACTGTTACTGTAGTGTGTAGTGACTGTTACAGTAGTGTGTGTAGTGACTGTTACTGTAGTGTGTGTAGTGACCGTTACAGTAGTGTGTTTAGTGACTGTTACAGTACTGTGTAGTGACTGTTACAGTAGTGTGTGTAGTGACTGTTATTGTAGTGTGTGTAGTGACTGTTACTGTAGTGTGTGTAGTGACTGTTACAGTAGTGTGTGTAGTGACTGTTACAGTAGTGTGTGTAGTGACTGTTACTGTAGTGTGTATAATGACTGTTACAGTAGTGTGTGTAGTGACTGTTTTAGTAGTGTGTGTAGTGACTGTTACTGTAGTGTGTGTAGTGACTGTTACTGTAGTGTGTGTAGTGACTGTTACAGTACTGTGTAGTGACTGTTACAGTACTGTGTGTAGTGACTGTTACAGTAGTGTGTGTAGTGACTGTTACTGTAGTGTGTGTAGTGACTGTTACTGTAGTGTGTAGTGACTGTTACAGTAGTATGTGTTGTGACTGTTACTGTAGTGTGTAGTGACTGTTACAGTAGTGTGTGTAGTGACTGTTACTGTAGTATGTGTAGTGACTGTTACTGTAGTGTGTTTAGTGACTGTTACAGTACTGTGTAGTGACTGTTACAGTACTGTGTGTAGTAACTGTTACAGTAGTTTGTGTAGTGACTGTTACTTTAGTGTGTGTAGTGACTGTGACAGTAGTGTGTGTAGTGACTGTTACAGTAGTGTGTGTAGTGACTGTTACAGTAGTGTGTGTAGTGACTGTTACAGTAGTGTGTGTAGTGACTGTTACAGTAGTGTGTGTAGTGACTGTTACAACAGTGTGTGTAGTGACTGTTACTGTAGTGTGTGTAGTGACTGTTACATTATTGTGTGTAGTGACTGTTGCAGTAGTGTGTGTAGTGACTGTTACAGTAGTGTGTGTAGTGACTGTAAGAGTAGTGTGTAGTGACTGTTACTGTATTGTGTGTAGTGACTGTTACAGTAGTGTGTGTAGTGACTGGTACTGTAGTGTGTAGTGACTGTTACAGTAGTGTGTGTAGTGACTGTTACTGTAGTGTGTGTAGTGACTGTTACTGTAGTGTGTGTAGTGACTGTTACTGTAGTGTGTGTAGTGACTGTTACAGTAGTGTGTGTAGTGACTGTTACTGTAGTGTGTGTAGTGACTGTTACTGTAGTGTGTGTAGTGACTGTTACAGTAACGCGTATAGTGACTGTTACTGTAGTCTGTGTAGTGACTGCTACAGTACTGTGTAGTGACTGTTACAGTAGTGTGTGTAGTGACTGTTACAGTAGTGTGTGTAGTGACAGTTACTGTAGTGTGTGTAGTGACTGTTACTGTAGTGTGTGTAGTGACTGTTGCAGTACTGTGTAGTGACTGTTACAGTAGTGTGTGTAGTGACTGTTACAGTAGTGTGTGTAGTGACTGTTACTGTAGTGTGTGTAGTGACTGTTACTGTAGTGTGTAGTGACTGTTATTGTTGTGTGTAGTGACTGTTACTGTAGTGTGTAGTGACTGTTACAGTAGTATGTGTTGTGACTGTTACTGTAGTGTGTAGTGACTGTTACAGTAGTGTGTGTAGTAACTGTTACTATAGTATGTGTATTGACTGTTACTGTAGTGTGTGTAGTGACTGTTACAGTAGTGTGTGTAGTGACTGTTACTTTAGTGTGTGTAGTGACTGTTACAGTAGTGTGTGTAGTGACTGTTACAGTAGTGTGTAGTGACTGTTGCAGTAGTATGTGTAGTGACTGTTACAGTTGTGTGTGTAGTGACTGTTACAGTAGTGTGTGTAGTGACTGTTACAGTAGTGTGTGTAGTGACTGTTACACAGGTATGTGTAGTGACTGTTACAGTGGTGTGTGTAGTGACTGTTACAGTAGTGTGTGTAGTGACTGTTACAGTAGTGTGTGTAGTGACTGTTACAGTAGTGTGTGTACTGAAAGTTACAGTAGTGACTGTTACAGTAGTGTGTGTAGTGACTGTTACAGTAGTGTGTGTAGTGACTGTTACAGTAGTGTGTGTAGTGACTGTTACTGTAGTGTGTGTAGTGACTGTTACTGTAGTGTGTGTAGTGACTGTTACTGTAGTGTGTGTAGTGACTGTTACAGTACTGTGTAGTGACTGTTACAGTACTGTGTGTAGTGACTGTTACAGTAGTGTGTGTAGTGACTGTTACTGTAGTGTGTGTAGTGACTGTTACTGTAGTGTGTAGTGACTGTTACAGTAGTAAGTGTTGTGACTGTTACTGTAGTGTGTAGTGACTGTTACAGTAGTGTGTGTAGTGACTGTTACTGTAGTATGTGTAGTGACTGTTACTGTAGTGTGTGTAGTGACTGTTACAGTACTGTGTAGTGACTGTTACAGTACTGTGTGTAGTAACTGTTACAGTAGTTTGTGTAGTGACTGTTACTTTAGTGTGTGTAGTGACTGTGACAGTAGTGTGTGTAGTGACTGTTACAGTAGTGTGTGTAGTGACTGTTACAGTAGTGTGTGTAGTGACTGTTACAGTAGTGTGTGTAGTGACTGTTACAGTAGTGTGTGTAGTGACTGTTACAACAGTGTGTGTAGTGACTGTTACTGTAGTGTGTGTAGTGACTGTTACATTATTGTGTGTAGTGACTGTTGCAGTAGTGTGTGTAGTGACTGTTACAGTAGTGTGTGTAGTGACTGTAAGAGTAGTGTGTAGTGACTGTTACTGTATTGTGTGTAGTGACTGTTACAGTAGTGTGTGTAGTGACTGGTACTGTAGTGTGTAGTGACTGTTACAGTAGTGTGTGTAGTGACTGTTACTGTAGTGTGTGTAGTGACTGTTACTGTAGTGTGTGTAGTGACTGTTACTGTAGTGTGTGTAGTGACTGTTACAGTAGTGTGTGTAGTGACTGTTACTGTAGTGTGTGTAGTGACTGTTACTGTAGTGTGTGTAGTGACTGTTACAGTAACGCGTATAGTGACTGTTACTGTAGTCTGTGTAGTGACTGCTACAGTACTGTGTAGTGACTGTTACAGTAGTGTGTGTAGTGACTGTTACAGTAGTGTGTGTAGTGACAGTTACTGTAGTGTGTGTAGTGACTGTTACTGTAGTGTGTGTAGTGACTGTTGCAGTACTGTGTAGTGACTGTTACAGTAGTGTGTGTAGTGACTGTTACTGTAGTGTGTGTAGTGACTGTTACTGTAGTGTGTAGTGACTGTTATTGTTGTGTGTAGTGACTGTTACTGTAGTGTGTAGTGACTGTTACAGTAGTATGTGTTGTGACTGTTACTGTAGTGTGTAGTGACTGTTACAGTAGTGTGTGTAGTAACTGTTACTATAGTATGTGTATTGACTGTTACTGTAGTGTGTGTAGTGACTGTTACAGTAGTGTGTGTAGTGACTGTTACTTTAGTGTGTGTAGTGACTGTTACAGTAGTGTGTGTAGTGACTGTTACAGTAGTGTGTAGTGACTGTTGCAGTAGTATGTGTAGTGACTGTTACAGTTGTGTGTGTAGTGACTGTTACAGTAGTGTGTGTAGTGACTGTTACAGTAGTGTGTGTAGTGACTGTTACACAGGTATGTGTAGTGACTGTTACAGTGGTGTGTGTAGTGACTGTTACAGTAGTGTGTGTAGTGACTGTTACAGTAGTGTGTGTAGTGACTGTTACAGTAGTGTGTGTACTGAAAGTTACAGTAGTGACTGTTACAGTAGTGTGTGTAGTGACTGTTACAGTAGTGTGTGTAGTGACTGTTACAGTAGTGTGTGTAGTGACTGTTACTGTAGTGTGTGTAGTGACTGTTACTGTAGTGTGTGTAGTGACTGTTACTGTAGTGTGTGTAGTGACTGTTACAGTAGTGTGTGTAGTGACTGTTACAGTAGTGTGTGTAGTGACTGTTACTGTAGTGTGTGTAGTGACTGTTACAGTAGTGTGTGTAGTGACTGTTACAGTAGTGTGTGTAGTGACTGTTACAGTAGTGTGTGTACTGACTGTTACAGTAGTGTGTGTAGTGACTGTTACTGTAGTGTGTGTAGTGACTGTTACAGTAGTGTGTGTAGTGACTGTTACAGTAGTGTGTGTAGTGACTGTTACTGTAGTGTGTGTAGTGACTGTTACAGTAGTGTGTGTAGTGACTGTTACTGTAGTGTGTAGTGACTGTTACAGTAGTGTGTGTAGTGACTGTTACTGTAGTGTGTGTTGTGACCGTTACAGTAGTGTGTTTAGTGACTGTTACAGTACTGTGTAGTGACTGTTACAGTAGTGTGTGTAGTGACTGTTATTGTAGTGTGTGTAGTGACTGTTACTGTAGTGTGTGTAGTGACTGTTACAGTAGTGTGTGTAGTGACTGTTACAGTAGTGTGTGTAGTGACTGTTACTGTAGTGTGTATAATGACTGTTACAGTAGTGTGTGTAGTGATTGTTACAGTAGTGTGTGTAGTGACTGTTACAGTAGTGTGTGTAGTGACTGTTACAGTAGTGTGTGTAGTGACTGTTACAGTAGTGTGTGTAGAGACTGTTACTGTAGTGTGTGTAGTGTCTGTTACAGTAGTTTGTGTAGTGACTGTTACAGTAGTGTGTGTAGTGACTGTTATTGTAGTGTGTGTAGTTACTGTTACAGTAGTGTGTGTAGTGACTGTTACTGTAGTGTGCAGTGACTGTTACAGTAGTGTGTGTAGTGACTGTTACTTAGTGTGTGTAGTGACCGTTACAGTAGTGTGTGTAGTGAATGTTACAGTAGTGTGTGTAGTGACTGTTTCAGTAGTGTGTGTAGTGACTGTTACTGGAGTGTGTGTACTGACTGTTACTGTAGTGTGTGTAGTGACTGTTACAGTACTGTGTAGTGACTGTTACAGTACTGTGTGTAGTGACTGTTACAGTAGTGTGTGTAGTGACTGTTACTGTAGTGTGTGTAGTGACTGTTACTGTAGTGTGTAGTGACTGTTACAGTAGTATGTGTTGTGACTGTTACTGTAGTGTGTAGTGACTGTTACAGCAGTGTGTGTAGTGACTGTTACTGTAGTATGTGTAGTGACTGTTACTGTAGTGTGTGTAGTGACTGTTACAGTAGTGTGTGTAGTGACTGTTACTTTAGTGTGTGTAGTGAATGTTACAGTAGTGTGTGTAGTGACTGTTACAGTAGTGTGTAGTGACTGTTGCAGTAGAATGTGTAGTGACTTACATTACTGTGTGTAGTAACTGTTACAGTAGTTTGTGTAGTGACTGTTACTTTAGTGTGTGTAGTGACTGTTACAGTAGTGTGTGTAGTGACTGTTACTGTAGTGTGTGTAGTGACTGTTACAGTAGTGTGTGTAGTGACTGTTACAGTAGTGTGTGTAGTGACTGTTACAGTAGTGTGTGTAGTGACTGTTACAACAGTGTGTGTAGTGACTGTTACTGTAGTGTGTGTAGTGACTGTTACATTAGTGTGTGTAGTGACTGTTACAGTAGTGTGTGTAGTGACTGTTACAGTAGTGTGTGCAGTGACTGTAAGAGTAGTGTGTAGTGACTGTTACTGTATTGTGTGTAGTGACTGTTACAGTAGTGTGTGTAGTGACTGGTACTGTAGTGTGTAGTGACTGTTACAGTAGTGTGTGTAGTGACTGTTACAGTAGTGTGTAGTGACTGTTACTGTAGTGTGTGTAGTGACTGTTACAGTAGTGTGTGTAGTGACTGTTACTGTAGTGTCCGTAGTGACTGTTACTGTAGTGTGTAGTGACTGTTACTGTAGTGTGTGTAGTGACTGTTACTGTAGTGTGTGTAGTGACTGTTACAGTAGTGTGTGTAATGACTGTTACAGTAGTGTGTCTAGTGACTGTTACTGTAGTGTGTGTAGTGACTGTTACAGTAGTGTGTGTAGTGACTGTTACAGTAGTGTGTCTAGTGACTGTTACAGTAGTGTGTGTAATGACTGTTACAGTAGTGTGTGCAGTGACTGTTACTGTAGAGTGTGTAGTGACTGTTACAGTAGTGTGTGTAGTGACTGTTACAGTAGTGTGTTTAGTGACTGTTACAGTTGTGTGTGTAGTGACTGTTACTGTATTGTGTAGTGACTGTTACAGTAGTGTGTGTAGTGACTGTTACTGTAGTGTGTGTAGTGACTGTTACAGTAGTGTGTGTCGTGACTGTTACAGTAGTGTGTGTAGTGAATGTTTCAGTTGTGTGTATTGACTGTTACTGTAGTGTGTGTAGTGACTAATACTGTAGTGTGTGTAGTGACTGTTACAGTACTGTGTAGTGACTGTTACAGTACTGTGTGTAGTGACTGTTACAGTAGTGTGTGTAGTGACTGTTACTGTAGTGTGTGTAGTGACTGTTACTGTAATGTGTAGTGACTGTTATTTTAGTGTGTAGTGACTGTTACAGTAGTGTGTAGTGACTGTTACAATATTATGTGTTGTGACTGTTACTGTAGTGTGTAGTGACTGTTACAGTAGTGTGTGTAGTGACTGTTACTGTAGTATGTGTAGTGACTGTTACTGTAGTGTGTGTAGTGACTGTTACAGTAGTGTGTGTAGTGACTGTTACTGTAGTGTGTAGTGACTGTTACAGTAGTGTGTGTAGTGACTGTTACAGTAGTGTGTGTAGTGACTGTTACTGTAGCGTGTGTAGTGACTGTTACAGTAGAGTATGTAGTGACTGCTACAGTAGTGTATGTAGTGACTGTTACTGTAGTGTGTGTAGTGACTGTTACTGTAGTGTGTGTAGTGACTGTTACTGTAGTGTGTGTAGTGACTGTTACAGTAGTGTGCGTAGTGACTATTACAGTAGTGTGTGTAGTGACTGTTACAGTAGTGTGTGTAGTGACTGTTACAGTAGTGTGTGTAGTGACTGTTACAGTAGTGTGTGTAGTGACTGTTACAGTAGTGTATGTAGTAACTGTTACTGTAGTGTGTGTAGCGACTGTTACTGTAGTGTGTGTAGTGACTGTTACAGTAGTGTATGTAGTGACTGTTACTGTAGTGTGTGTAGTGACTGTTACTGTAGTGTGTGTAGTGACTGTTACAGTAGTGTGTGTAGTGACTGTTACTGTAGTGTGTGTAGTGACTGTTGCTGTAGTGTGTGTAGTGACTGTTACTGTAGTGTGTGTAGTGACTGTTACTGTAGTGTGTAGTGACTGTTACAGTAGTGTGTGTAGTGACTGTTACTGTAGTGTGTAGTGACTGTTACAGTAGTGTGTGTAGTGACTATTACTGTAGTGTGCGTAGTGACTGTTACAGTAGTGTGTGTAGTGACTGTTTCAGTAGTGTGTGTAGTGACTGTTACTGTAGTGTGTGTAGTGACTGTTACTGTAGTGTGTGTAGTGACTGTTACAGTATTGTGTAGTGACTGTTACAGTACTGTGTGTAGTGACTGTTACAGTAGTGTGTGTAGTGACTGTTACTGTAGTGTGTGTAGTGACTGTTACTGTAGTGTGTAGTGACTGTTATTGTAGTGTGTAGTGACTGTTACTGTAGTGTGAAGTGACTGTTACAGTAGTATGTGTTGTGACTGTTACTGTAGTGTGTAGTGACTGTTACAGTAGTGTGTGTAGTGACTGTTACAGTAGTATGTGTATTGACTGTTACTGTAGTGTGTGTAGTGACTGTTACAGTAGTGTGTGTAGTGACTGTTACTTTAGTGTGTGTAGTGACTGTTACAGTAGTGTGTGTAGTGACTGTTACAGTAGTGTGTAGTGACTGTTGCAGTAGTATGTGTAGTGACTGTTACAGTTGTGTGTGTAGTGACTGTTACAGTAGTGTGTGTAGTGACTGTTACTGTAGTGTGTATAATGACTGTTACAGTAGTGTGTGTAGTGATTGTTACAGTAGTGTGTGTAGTGACTGTTACAGTAGTGTGTGTAGTGACTGTTACAGTAGTGTGTGTAGTGACTGTTACAGTAGTGTGTGTAGAGACTGTTACTGTAGTGTGTGTAGTGTCTGTTACAGTAGTTTGTGTAGTGACTGTTACAGTAGTGTGTGTAGTGACTGTTATTGTAGTGTGTGTAGTGACTGTTACAGTAGTGTGTGTAGTGACTGTTACTGTAGTGTGCAGTGACTGTTACAGTAGTGTGTGTAGTGACTGTTACTTAGTGTGTGTAGTGACCGTTACAGTAGTGTGTGTAGTGAATGTTACAGTAGTGTGTGTAGTGACTGTTTCAGTAGTGTGTGTAGTGACTGTTACTGTAGTGTGTGTAGTGACTGTTACTGTAGTGTGTGTAGTGACTGTTACAGTAGTGTGTGTAGTGACTGTTACAGTAGTGTGTGTAGTGACTGTTACTGTAGTGTGTGTAGTGACTGTTACAGTAGTGTGTCTAGTGACTGTTACAGTAGTGTGTCTAGTGACTGTTACAGTAGTGTGTGTAATGACTGTTACAGTAGTGTGTGCAGTGACTGTTACTGTAGTGTGTGTAGTGACTGTTAC
This sequence comes from Procambarus clarkii, assembly GCF_040958095.1. NCBI lineage: Eukaryota > Metazoa > Arthropoda > Malacostraca > Decapoda > Cambaridae > Procambarus > Procambarus clarkii. The sequence goes on along the minus strand of NC_091233.1, from coordinate 273,823 downwards.
AGTAGTGTGTGTAGTGACTGTTACAGTAGTGTGTTTAGTGACTGTTACAGTTGTGTGTGTAGTGACTGTTACTGTATTGTGTAGTGACTGTTACAGTAGTGTGTGTAGTGACTGTTACTGTAGTGTGTGTAGTGACCGTTACAGTAGTGTGTGTCGTGACTGTTACAGTAGTGTGTGTAGTGAATGTTTCAGTTGTGTGTAGTGACAGTTACTGTAGTGTGTGTAGTGACTAATACTGTAGTGTGTGTAGTGACTGTTACAGTACTGTGTAGTGACTGTTACAGTACTGTGTGTAGTGACTGTTACAGTAGTGTGTGTAGTGACTGTTACTGTAGTGTGTGTAGTGACTGTTACTGTAGTGTGTAGTGACTGTTATTTTAGTGTGTAGTGACTGTTACAGTAGTGTGTAGTGACTGTTACAGTATTATGTGTTGTGACTGTTACTGTAGTGTGTAGTGACTGTTACAGTAGTGTGTGTAGTGACTGTTACTGTAGTATGTGTAGTGACTGTTACTGTAGTGTGTGTAGTGACTGTTACAGTAGTGTGTGTAGTGACTGTTACTGTAGTGTGTGTCGTGACTGTTACTGTAGTGTGTGTAGTGACTGTTACAGTATTGTGTAGTGACTGTTACAGTACTGTGTGTAGTGACTGTTACAGTAGTGTGTGTAGTGACTGTTACTGTAGTGTGTGTAGTGACTGTTACTGTAGTGTGTAGTGACTGTTATTGTTGTGTGTAGTGACTGTTACTGTAGTGTGTAGTGACTGTTACTGTAGTGTGTAGTGACTGTTATTGTAGTGTGTAGTGACTGTTACTGTAGTGTGTAGTGACTGTTACAGTAGTATGTGTTGTGACTGTTACTGTAGTGTGTAGTGACTGTTACAGTAGTGTGTGTAGTGACTGTTACTGTAGTATGTGTATTGACTGTTACTGTAGTGTGTGTAGTGACTGTTACAGTAGTGTGTGTAGTGACTGTTACTTTAGTGTGTGTAGTGACTGTTACAGTAGTGTGTGTAGTGACTGTTACAGTAGTGTGTGTAGTGACTGTTACAGTAGTGTGTGTAGTGACTGTTACAGTAGTGTATGTAGTAACTGTTACTGTAGTGTGTGTAGCGACTGTTACTGTAGTGTGTGTAGTGACTGTTAGAGTAGTGTATGTAGTGACTGTTACTGTAGTGTGTGTAGTGACTGTTACTGTAGTGTGTGTAGTGACTGTTACAGTAGTGTGTGTAGTGACTGTTACTGTAGTGTGTGTAGTGACTGTTGCTGTAGTGTGTGTAGTGACTGTTACTGTAGTGTGTGTAGTGACTGTTACTGTAGTGTGTAGTGACTGTTACAGTAGTGTGTGTAGTGACTGTTACTGTAGTGTGTAGTGACTGTTACAGTAGTGTGTGTAGTGACTATTACTGTAGTGTGCGTAGTGACTGTTACAGTAGTGTGTGTAGTGACTGTTTCAGTAGTGTGTGTAGTGACTGTTACTGTAGTGTGTGTAGTGACTGTTACTGTAGTGTGTGTAGTGACTGTTACTGTAGTGTGTGTAGTGACTGTTACAGTACTGTGTGTAGTGACTGTTACAGTAGTGTGTGTAGTGACTGTTACTGTAGTGTGTGTAGTGACTGTTACTGTAGTGTGTAGTGACTGTTATTGTAGTGTGTAGTGACTGTTACTGTAGTGTGTAGTGACTGTTACAGTAGTATGTGTTGTGACTGTTACTGTAGTGTGTAGTGACTGTTACAGTAGTGTGTGTAGTGACTGTTACTGTAGTATGTGTATTGACTGTTACTGTAGTGTGTGTAGTGACTGTTACAGTAGTGTGTGTAGTGACTGTTACTTTAGTGTGTGTAGTGACTGTTACAGTAGTGTGTGTAGTGACTGTTACAGTAGTGTGTAGTGACTGTTGCAGTAGTATGTGTAGTGACTGTTACAGTAGTGTGTGTAGTGACTGTTACAGTAGTGTGTGTAGTGACTGTTACTGTAGTGTGTATAATGACTGTTACAGTAGTGTGTGTAGTGATTGTTACAGTAGTGTGTGTAGTGACTGTTACAGTAGTGTGTGTAGTGACTGTTACAGTAGTGTGTGTAGTGACTGTTACAGTAGTGTGTGTAGAGACTGTTACTGTAGTGTGTGTAGTGTCTGTTACAGTAGTTTGTGTAGTGACTGTTACAGTAGTGTGTGTAGTGACTGTTATTGTAGTGTGTGTAGTGACTGTTACAGTAGTGTGTGTAGTGACTGTTACTGTAGTGTGCAGTGACTGTTACAGTAGTGTGTGTAGTGACTGTTACTTAGTGTGTGTAGTGACCGTTACAGTAGTGTGTGTAGTGAATGTTACAGTAGTGTGTGTAGTGACTGTTTCAGTAGTGTGTGTAGTGACTGTTACTGTAGTGTGTGTAGTGACTGTTACTGTAGTGTGTGTAGTGACTGTTACAGTACTGTGTAGTGACTGTTACAGTACTGTGTGTAGTGACTGTTACAGTAGTGTGTGTAGTGACTGTTACTGTAGTGTGTGTAGTGACTGTTACTGTAGTGTGTAGTGACTGTTACAGTAGTATGTGTTGTGACTGTTACTGTAGTGTGTAGTGACTGTTACAGTAGTGTGTGTAGTGACTGTTACTGTAGTATGTGTAGTGACTGTTACTGTAGTGTGTGTAGTGACTGTTACAGTAGTGTGTGTAGTGACTGTTACTTTAGTGTGTGTAGTGAATGTTACAGTAGTGTGTGTAGTGACTGTTACAGTAGTGTGTAGTGACTGTTGCAGTAGTATGTGTAGTGACTTACATTACTGTGTGTAGTAACTGTTACAGTAGTTTGTGTAGTGACTGTTACTTTAGTGTGTGTAGTGACTGTTACAGTAGTGTGTGTAGTGACTGTTACAGTAGTGTGTGTAGTGACTGTTACAGTAGTGTGTGTAGTGACTGTTACAGTAGTGTGTGTAGTGACTGTTACAGTAGTGTGTGTAGTGACTGTTACAACAGTGTGTGTAGTGACTGTTACTGTAGTGTGTGTAGTGACTGTTACATTAGTGTGTGTAGTGACTGTTACAGTAGTGTGTGTAGTGACTGTTACAGTAGTGTGTGTAGTGACTGTAAGAGTAGTGTGTAGTGACTGTTACTGTATTGTGTGTAGTGACTGTTACAGTAGTGTGTGTAGTGACTGGTACTGTAGTGTGTAGTGACTGTTACAGTAGTGTGTGTAGTGACTGTTACAGTAGTGTGTAGTGACTGTTACTGTAGTGTGTGTAGTGACTGTTACAGTAGTGTGTGTAGTGACTGTTACTGTAGTGTGTGTAGTGACTGTTACTGTAGTGTGTGTAGTGACTGTTACAGTAGTGTGTGTAGTGACTGTTACTGTAGTGTGTGTAGTGACTGTTGCTGTAGTGTGTGTAGTGACTGTTACTGTAGTGTGTGTAGTGACTGTTACTGTAGTGTGTAGTGACTGTTACAGTAGTGTGTGTAGTGACTGTTACTGTAGTGTGTAGTGACTGTTACAGTAGTGTGTGTAGTGACTATTACTGTAGTGTGCGTAGTGACTGTTACAGTAGTGTGTGTAGTGACTGTTTCAGTAGTGTGTGTAGTGACTGTTACTGTAGTGTGTGTCGTGACTGTTACTGTAGTGTGTGTAGTGACTGTTACAGTATTGTGTAGTGACTGTTACAGTACTGTGTGTAGTGACTGTTACAGTAGTGTGTGTAGTGACTGTTACTGTAGTGTGTGTAGTGACTGTTACTGTAGTGTGTAGTGACTGTTATTGTAGTGTGTAGTGACTGTTACTGTAGTGTGTAGTGACTGTTACAGTAGTATGTGTTAGTGACTGTTACTGTAGTGTGTAGTGACTGTTACAGTAGTGTGTGTAGTGACTGTTACTGTAGTATGTGTATTGACTGTTACTGTAGTGTGTGTAGTGACTGTTACAGTAGTGTGTGTAGTGACTGTTACTTTAGTGTGTGTAGTGACTGTTACAGTAGTGTGTGTAGTGACTGTTACAGTAGTGTGTAGTGACTGTTGCAGTAGTATGTGTAGTGACTGTTACAGTTGTGTGTGTAGTGACTGTTACAGTAGTGTGTGTAGTGATTGTTACAGTAGTGTGTGTAGTGACTGTTACAGTAGTGTGTGTAGTGACTGTTACAGTAGTGTGTGTAGTGACTGTTACAGTAGTATGTGTAGAGACTGTTACTGTAGTGTGTGTAGTGTCTGTTACAGTAGTTTGTGTAGTGACTGTTACAGTAGTGTGTGTAGTGACTGTTACTGTAGTGTGTGTAGTGACTGTTACAGTAGTGTGTGTAGTGACTGTTACTGTAGTGTGCAGTGACTGTTACAGTAGTGTGTGTAGTGACTGTTACTTAGTGTGTGTAGTGACCGTTACAGTAGTGTGTGTAGTGAATGTTACAGTAGTGTGTGTAGTGACTGTTTCAGTAGTGTGTGTAGTGACTGTTACTGTAGTGTGTGTAGTGACTGTTACTGTAGTGTGTGTAGTCACTGTTACTGTAGTATGTGTAGTGACTGTTACAGTACTGTGTGTAGTGACTGTTACAGTAGTGTGTGTAGTGACTGTTACTGTAGTGTGTGTAGTGACTGTTACTGTAGTGTGTAGTGACTGTTACAGTAGTATGTGTTGTGACTGTTACTGTAGTGTGTAGTGACTGTTACAGTAGTGTGTGTAGTGACTGTTACTGTAGTATGTGTAGTGACTGTTACTGTAGTGTGTGTAGTGACTGTTACAGTAGTGTGTGTAGTGACTGTTACTTTAGTGTGTGTAGTGAATGTTACAGTAGTGTGTGTAGTGACTGTTACTGTAGTGTGTAGTGACTGTTGCAGTAGTATGTGTAGTGACTTACATTACTGTGTGTAGTAACTGTTACAGTAGTTTGTGTAGTGACTGTTACTTTAGTGTGTGTAGTGACTGTTACAGTAGTGTGTGTAGTGACTGTTACTGTAGTGTGTAGTGACTGTTACTGTAGTGTGTGTAGTGACTGTTACTGTAGTGTGTGTAGTGACTGTTACAGTAGTGTGTGTAGTGACTGTTACAGTAGTGTGTGTAGTGACTGTTACTGTAGTGTGTGTAGTGACTGGTACTGTAGTGTGTGTAGTGACTGTTACTGAAGTGTGTGCAGTGACTGTTACTGTAGTGTGTGTAGTGACTGGTACTGTAGTGTGTAGTGACTGTTACAGTAGTGTGTGTAGTGACTGTTACAATAGTGTGTGTAGTGACTGTTACTGTAGTGTGTGTAGTGACTGTTACAGTAGTGTGTGTAGTGACTGTTACAGTAGTGTGTGTAGTGACTGTTACTGTAGTGTGTGTAGTGACTGTTACTGTAGTGTGTGTAGTGACTGTTACTGTAGTGTGTGTAGTGACTGTTACTGTAGTGTGTGTAGTGACTGTTACTGTAGTGTGTAGTGACTGTTACAGTAGTGTGTGTAGTGACTGTTACAGTAGTGTGTAGTGACTGTTACTGTAGTGTGTGTAGTGACTGTTACAGTAGTGTGTGTAGTGACTGTTACTGTAGTGTCCGTAGTGACTGTTACTGTAGTGTGTAGTGACTGTTACTGTAGTGTGTGTAGTGACTGTTACTGTAGTGTGTGTAGTGACTGTTACAGTAGTGTGTGTAGTGACTGTTACAGTAGTGTGTGTAGTGACTGTTACTGTAGTGTGTGTAGTGACTGTTACTGTAGTGTGTGTAGTGACTGTTACTGTAGTGTGTGTAGTGACTGTTACTGTAGTGTGTGTAGTGACTGTTACTGTAGTGTGTAGTGACTGTTACAGTAGTGTGTGTAGTGACTGTTACAGTAGTGTGTAGTGACTGTTACTGTAGTGTGTGTAGTGACTGTTACAGTAGTGTGTGTAGTGACTGTTACTGTAGTGTGTGTAGTGACTGTTACTGTAGTGTGTGTAGTGACTGTTACTGTAGTGTGTGTAGTGACTGTTACTGTAGTGTGTGTAGTGACTGTTACAGTAGTGTGTGTAGTGACTGTTACAGTAGTGTGTGTAGTGACTGTTACTGTAGTGTGTGTAGTGACTGTTACTGTAGTGTGTGTAGTGACTGTTACTGTAGTGTGTGTAGTGACTGTTACAGTAGTGTGTGTAGTGACTGTTACTGTAGTGTGTGTAGTGACTGTTACTGTAGTGTGTAGTGACTGTTATTGTTGTGTGTAGTGACTGTTACTGTAGTGTGTAGTGACTGTTACAGTAGTATGTGTTGTGACTGTTACTGTAGTGTGTAGTGACTGTTACAGTAGTGTGTGTAGTGACTGTTACTATAGTATGTGTATTGACTGTTACTGTAGTGTGTGTAGTGACTGTTACAGTAGTGTGTGTAGTGACTGTTACTTTAGTGTGTGTAGTGACTGTTACAGTAGTGTGTGTAGTGACTGTAACAGTAGTGTGTAGTGACTGTTGCAGTAGTATGTGTAGTGACATTTACATTACTGTGTGTAGTGACTGTTACTGTAGTGTGTGTAGTGACTGTTACAGTAGTGTGTGTAGTGACTGTAAGAGTAGTGTGTAGTGACTGTTACTGTAGTGTGTGTAGTGACTGTTTCTGTAGTGTGTGTAGTGACTGTTACAGTAGTGTGTGTAGTGACTGTTACAGTACTGTGTAGTGACTGTTACAGTAGTGTGTGTAGTGACTGTTACAGTAGTGTGTGTAGTGACTGTTACTGTAGTGTGTGTAGTGACTGTTACTGTAGAGTGTGAAGTGACTGTTGCAGTACTGTGTAGTGACTGTTACAGTAGTGTGTGTAGTGACTGTTACAGTAGTGTGTGTAGTGACTGTTACTGTAGTGTGTGTAGTGACTGTTACTGTAGTGTGTAGTGACTGTTATTGTTGTGTGTAGTGACTGTTACTGTAGTGTGTAGTGACTGTTACAGTAGTATGTGTTGTGACTGTTACTGTAGTGTGTAGTGACTGTTACAGTAGTGTGTGTAGTGACTGTTACTATAGTATGTGTATTGACTGTTACTGTAGTGTGTGTAGTGACTGTTACTATAGTATGTGTATTGACTGTTACTGTAGTGTGTGTAGTGACTGTTACAGTAGTGTGTGTAGTGACTGTTACTTTAGTGTGTGTAGTGACTGTTACAGTAGTGTGTGTAGTGACTGTTACAGTAGTGTGTGTAGAGACTGTTACTGTAGTGTGTGTAGTGACTGTTACAGTAGTGTGTGTAGTGACTGTAAGAGTAGTGTGTAGTGACTGTTACTGTAGTGTGAGTAGTGACTGTTTCTGTAGTGTGTGTATTGACTGTTACAGTAGTGTGTGTAGTGACTGTTACAGTAGTGTGTGTAGTGTGTGTAGTGACTGTTACAGTAGTGTGTGTAGTGACTGTTACAGTAGTGTGTATAGTGACTGTTACAGTAGTGTGTGTAGTGACTGTTACTGTAGTGTGTGTAGTGACTGTTACAGTAGTGTGTGTAGTGACTGTTACTGTAGTGTGTGTAGTGACCGTTACTGTAGTGTGTGTAGTGAATGTTACAGTAGTGAGTGTAGTGACTGTTACAGTTGTGTGTGTAGTGACTGTTACAGTAGTGTGTGTAGTGACTGTTACAGTAGTGTGTGTAGTGACTGTTACAGTAGTGTGTGTAGTGACTGTTACTGTAGTGTGTGTAGTGACTGTTACAGTAGTGTGTGTAGTGACTGTTACAGTAGTGTGTGTAGTGACTGTTACAGTAGTGTGTGTAGTGACTGTTACAGTAGTGTGTGTAGTGACTGTTACTGTAGTGTGTGTAGTGACTGTTACAGTAGTGTGTTTAGTGACTGTTACAGTTGTGTGTGTAGTGACTGTTACTGTAGTGTGTAGTGACTGTTACAGTAGTGTGTGTAGTGACTGTTACTGTAGTGTGTGTAGTGACTGTTACAGTAGTGTGTGTAGTGACTGTTACAGTAGTGTGTGTAGTGACTGTTACAGTAGTGTGTGTAGTGACTGTTACAGTAGTGTGTGTAGTGACTGTTACTGTAGTGTGTGTAGTGACTGTTACAGTAGTGTGTTTAGTGACTGTTACAGTTGTGTGTGTAGTGACTGTTACTGTATTGTGTAGTGACTGTTACAGTAGTGTGTGTAGTGACTGTTACAGTAGTGTGTGTAGTGACTGTTACTGTAATGTGTGTAGTGACTGTTACAGTAGTGTGTGTAGTGACTGTTACTGTAGTGTGTAGTGACTGTTACAGTAGTGTGTGTAGTGACTGTTACTGTAGTGTGTGTAGTGTCCGTTACAGTAGTGTGTTTAGTGGCTGTTACAGTACTGTGTAGTGACTGTTACAGTAGTGTGTGAAGTGACTGTTACTGTCGTGTGTGTAGTGACTGTTACTGTAGTGTGTGTAGTGACTGTTACAGTAGTGTGTGTAGTGACTGTTACAGTAGTGTGTGTAGTGACTGTTACTGTAGTGTGTGTAGTGACTGTTACAGTAGTGTGTGTAGTGACTGTTACAGTAGTGTGTGTAGTGACTGTTACAGTAGTGTGTGTAGTGACTGTTACAGTAGTGTGTGTAGTGACTGTTACTGTAGTTGTGTAGTGACTGTTACAGTAGTGTGTGTAGTGACTGTTACTGTAGTGTGTGTAGTGACCTGTTACAGTAGTGTGTGTAGTGACTGTTACAGTAGTGTGTGTAGTGACTGTTTACAGTAGTGTGTGTAGTGACTGTTACTGTAGTGTGTGTAGTGACTGTTACTGTAGTGTGTGTAGTGACTGTTACAGTACTGTGTAGTGACTGTTACAGTACTGTGTGTAGTGACTGTTACAGTAGTGTGTGTAGTGACTGTTACTGTAGTGTGTGTAGTGACTGTTACTGTAGTGTGTAGTGACTGTTATTTTAGTGTGTAGTGACTGTTACAGTAGTGTGTAGTGACTGTTACAGTAGTAGTGTGTTAGTGACTGTTACTGTAGTGTGTAGTGACTGTTACAGTAGTGTGTGTAGTGACTGTTACTGTAGTATGTGTAGTGACTGTTACTGTAGTGTGTGTAGTGACTGTTACAGTAGTGTGTGTAGTGACTGTTACTGTAGTGTGTAGTGACTGTTACAGTAGTGTGTGTAGTGACTGTTACAGTAGTGTGTGTAGTGACTGTTACTGTAGTGTGTGTAGTGACTGTTACAGTAGTGTATGTAGTGACTGTTACAGTAGTGTATGTAGTGACTGTTACTGTAGTGTGTGTAGTGACTGTTACTGTAGTGTGTGTAGTGACTGTTACTGTAGTGTGTGTAGTGACTGTTACAGTAGTGTGCGTAGTGACTGTTACAGTAGTGTGTGTAGTGACTGTTACAGTAGTGTGTGTAGTGACTGTTACAGTAGTGTGTGTAGTGACTGTTACAGTAGTGTGTGTAGTGACTGTTACAGTAGTGTATGTAGTGACTGTTACTGTAGTGTGTGTAGCGACTGTTACTGTAGTGTGTGTAGTGACTGTTACAGTAGTGTATGTAGTGACTGTTACTGTAGTGTGTGTAGTGACTGTTACTGTAGTGTGTGTAGTGACTGTTACAGTAGTGTGTGTAGTGACTGTTACTGTAGTGTGTGTAGTGACTGTTACTGTAGTGTGTGTAGTGACTGTTACAGTAGTGTGTGTAGTGACTGTTACTGTAGTGTGTAGTGACTGTTACAGTAGTGTGTGTAGTGACTGTTACTGTAGTGTGTGTAGTGACTGTTACAGTAGTGTGTGTAGTGACTGTTACAGTAGTGTGTGTAGTGACTGTTACAGTAGTGTGTGTAGTGACTGTTACAGTAGTGTGTGTAGTGACTGTTACTGTAGTGTGTGTAGTGACTGTTACTGTAGTGTGTGTAGTGACTGTTACAGTAGTGTGTGTAGTGACTGTTACAGTAGTGTGTGTAGTGACTGTTACAGTAGTGTGTGTAGTGACTGTTACTGTAGTGTGTGTAGTGACTGTTACTGTAGTGTGTGTAGTGACTGTTATTGTAGTGTGTAGTGACTGTTACAGTAGTGTGTAGTGACTGTTACAGTAGTAGTGTGTAGTGACTGTTACAGTAGTGTGTGTAGTGACTGTTACAGTAGTGTGTGTAGTGACTGTTACTGTAGTGTGTATAGTGACTGTTACAGTAGTGTGTGTAGTGACTGTTACAGTAGTGTGTGTAGTGACTGTTACAGTAGTGTGTGTAGTGACTGTTACAGTAGTGTGTGTAGTGACTGTTACAGTAGTGTGTGTAATGACTGTTACAGTAGTGTGTGTAGTGACTGTTACAGTAGTGTGTGTAGTGACTGTTACAGTAGTGTGTGTAGTGACTGTTACTGTAGTGTGTGTAGTGACTGTTACAGTAGTGTGTGTAGTGACTGTTACTGTAGTGTGTAGTGACTGTTACAGTAGTGTGTGTAGTGACTGTTACTGTAGTGTGTGTAGTGACCGTTACAGTAGTGTGTGTAGTGACTGTTACAGTAGTGTGTGTAGTGACTGTTACAGTAGTGTGTGTAGTGACTGTTACTGTAGTGTGTGTAGTGACTGTTACTGTAGTGTGTGTAGTGACTGTTACAGTAGTGTGTGTAGTGACTGTTACAGTAGTGTGTGTAGTGACTGTTACTGTAGTGTGTGTAGTGACTGTTACAGTAGTGTGTCGTAGTGACTGTTACAGTAGTGTGTCTAGTGACTGTTACAGTAGTGTGTGTAATGACTGTTACAGTAGTGTGTGCAGTGACTGTTACTGTAGTGTGTGTAGTGACTGTTACAGTAGTGTGTGTAGTGACTGTTACAGTAGTGTGTTTAGTGACTGTTACAGTTGTGTGTGTAGTGACTGTTACTGTATTGTGTAGTGACTGTTACAGTAGTGTGTGTAGTGACTGTTACTGTAGTGTGTGTAGTGACCGTTACAGTAGTGTGTGTCGTGACTGTTACAGTAGTGTGTGTAGTGAATGTTTCAGTTGTGTGTAGTGACTGTTACTATAGTGTGTGTAGTGACTAATACTGTAGTGTGTGTAGTGACTGTTACAGTACTGTGTAGTGACTGTTACAGTACTGTGTGTAGTGACTGTTACAGTAGTGTGTGTAGTGACTGTTACTGTAGTGTGTGTAGTGACTGTTACTGTAGTGTGTAGTGACTGTTATTTTAGTGTGTAGTGACTGTTACAGTAGTGTGTGTAGTGACTGTTACAGTAGTATGTGTTGTGACTGTTACTGTAGTGTGTAGTGACTGTTACAGTAGTGTGTGTAGTGACTGTTACTGTAGTATGTGTAGTGACTGTTACTGTAGTGTGTGTAGTGACTGTTACAGTAGTGTGTGTAGTGACTGTTACTGTAGTGTGTAGTGACTGTTACAGTAGTGTGTGTAGTGACTGTTACAGTAGTGTGTGTAGTGACTGTTACTGTAGCGTGTGTAGTGACTGTTACAGTAGAGTATGTAGTGACTGTTACAGTAGTGTATGTAGTGACTGTTACTGTAGTGTGTGTAGTGACTGTTACTGTAGTGTGTGTAGTGACTGTTACTGTAGTGTGTGTAGTGACTGTTACAGTAGTGTGCGTAGTGACTGTTACAGTAGTGTGTGTAGTGACTGTTACAGTAGTGTGTAGTGACTGTTACAGTAGTGTGTGTAGTGACTGTTACAGTAGTGTGTGTAGTGACTGTTACAGTAGTGTATGTAGTAACTGTTACTGTAGTGTGTGTAGCGACTGTTACTGTAGTGTGTGTAGTGACTGTTACAGTAGTGTATGTAGTGACTGTTACTGTAGTGTGTGTAGTGACTGTTACTGTAGTGTGTGTAGTGACTGTTACAGTAGTGTGTGTAGTGACTGTTACTGTAGTGTGTGTAGTGACTGTTGCTGTAGTGTGTGTAGTGACTGTTACTGTAGTGTGTGTAGTGACTGTTACTGTAGTGTGTAGTGACTGTTACAGTAGTGTGTGTAGTGACTGTTACTGTAGTGTGTAGTGACTGTTACAGTAGTGTGTGTAGTGACTATTACTGTAGTGTGCGTAGTGACTGTTACAGTAGTGTGTGTAGTGACTGTTTCAGTAGTGTGTGTAGTGACTGTTACTGTAGTGTGTGTAGTGACTGTTACTGTAGTGTGTGTAGTGACTGTTACAGTATTGTGTAGTGACTGTTACAGTACTGTGTGTAGTGACTGTTACAGTAGTGTGTGTAGTGACTGTTACTGTAGTGTGTGTAGTGACTGTTACTGTAGTGTGTAGTGACTGTTATTGTAGTGTGTAGTGACTGTTACTGTAGTGTGTAGTGACTGTTACAGTAGTATGTGTTGTGACTGTTACTGTAGTGTGTAGTGACTGTTACAGTAGTGTGTGTAGTGACTGTTACTGTAGTATGTGTATTGACTGTTACTGTAGTGTGTGTAGTGACTGTTACAGTAGTGTGTGTAGTGACTGTTACTTTAGTGTGTGTAAGTGACTGTTACAGTAGTGTGTGTAGTGACTGTTACAGTAGTGTGTAGTGACTGTTGCAGTAGTATGTGTAGTGACTGTTACAGTTGTGTGTGTAGTGACTGTTACAGTAGTGTGTGTAGTGACTGTTACTGTAGTGTGTATAATGACTGTTACAGTAGTGTGTGTAGTGATTGTTACAGTAGTGTGTGTAGTGACTGTTACAGTAGTGTGTGTAGTGACTGTTACAGTAGTGTGTGTAGTGACTGTTACAGTAGTATGTGTAGAGACTGTTACTGTAGTGTGTGTAGTGTCTGTTACAGTAGTTTGTGTAGTGACTGTTACAGTAGTGTGTGTAGTGACTGTTATTGTAGTGTGTGTAGTGACTGTTACAGTAGTGTGTGTAGTGACTGTTACTGTAGTGTGCAGTGACTGTTACAGTAGTGTGTGTAGTGACTGTTACTTAGTGTGTGTAGTGACCGTTACAGTAGTGTGTGTAGTGAATGTTACAGTAGTGTGTGTAGTGACTGTTTCAGTAGTGTGTGTAGTGACTGTTACTGTAGTGTGTGTAGTGACTGTTACTGTAGTGTGTGTAGTGACTGTTACAGTACTGTGTAGTGACTGTTACAGTACTGTGTGTAGTGACTGTTACAGTAGTGTGTGTAGTGACTGTTACTGTAGTGTGTGTAGTGACTGTTACTGTAGTGTGTAGTGACTGTTACAGTAGTATGTGTTGTGACTGTTACTGTAGTGTGTAGTGACTGTTACAGTAGTGTGTGTAGTGACTGTTACTGTAGTATGTGTAGTGACTGTTACTGTAGTGTGTGTAGTGACTGTTACAGTAGTGTGTGTAGTGACTGTTACTTTAGTGTGTGTAGTGAATGTTACAGTAGTGTGTGTAGTGACTGTTACTGTAGTGTGTAGTGACTGTTGCAGTAGTATGTGTAGTGACTTACATTACTGTGTGTAGTAACTGTTACAGTAGTTTGTGTAGTGACTGTTACTTTAGTGTGTGTAGTGACTGTTACAGTAGTGTGTGTAGTGACTGTTACAGTAGTGTGTGTAGTGACTGTTACAGTAGTGTGTGTAGTGACTGTTACAGTAGTGTGTGTAGTGACTGTTACAGTAGTGTGTGTAGTGACTGTTACAACAGTGTGTGTAGTGACTGTTACTGTAGTGTGTGTAGTGACTGTTACATTAGTGTGTGTAGTGACTGTTACAGTAGTGTGTGTAGTGACTGTTACAGTAGTGTGTGTAGTGACTGTAAGAGTAGTGTGTAGTGACTGTTACTGTATTGTGTGTAGTGACTGTTAGAGTAGTGTGTGTAGTGACTGTTACAGTAGTGTGTAGTGACTGTTACTGTAGTGTGTGTAGTGACTGTTACAGTAGTGTGTGTAGTGACTGTTACTGTAGTGTCCGTAGTGTACTGTAGTGTGTAGTGACTGTTACTGTAGTGTGTGTAGTGACTGTTACTGTAGTGTGTGTAGTGACTGTTACAGTAGTGTGTGTAGTGACTGTTACAGTAGTGTGTGTAGTGACTGTTACTGTAGTGTGTGTAGTGACTGGTACTGTAGTGTGTGTAGTGACTGTTACTGAAGTGTGTGTAGTGACTGTTACTGTAGTGTGTGTAGTGACTGGTACTGTAGTGTGTAGTGACTGTTACAGTAGTGTGTGTAGTGACTGTTACAGTAGTGTGTAGTGACTGTTACTGTAGTGTGTGTAGTGACTGTTACAGTAGTGTGTGTAGTGACTGTTACTGTAGTGTGTGTAGTGACTGTTACTGTAGTGTGTGTAGTGACTGTTAGTGTATTGTGTGTAGTGACTGTTACTATAGTGTGTGTAGTGACTGTTACAGTAGTGTGTGTAGTGACTGTTACAGTAGTGTGTGTAGTGACTGTTACTGTAGTGTGTGTAGTGACTGTTACTGTAGTGTGTGTAGTGACTGTTACAGTAGTGAGTGTAGTGACTGTTACTGTAGTGTGTGTAGTGACTGTTACTGTAGTGTGTAGTGACTGTTATTTTAGTGTGTAGTGACTGTTACAGTAGTGTGTAGTGACTGTTACAGTATTATGTGTTGTGACTGTTACTGTAGTGTGTAGTGACTGTTACAGTAGTGTGTGTAGTGACTGTTACTGTAGTATGTGTAGTGACTGTTACTGTAGTGTGTGTAGTGACTGTTACAGTAGTGTGTGTAGTGACTGTTACTGTAGTGTGTAGTGACTGTTACAGTAGTGTGTGTAGTGACTGTTACAGTAGTGTGTGTAGTGACTGTTACTGTAGTGTGTGTAGTGACTGTTACAGTAGAGTATGTAGTAACTGTTACAGTAGTGTATGTAGTGACTGTTACTGTAGTGTGTGTAGTGACTGTTACTGTAGTGTGTGTAGTGACTGTTACTGTAGTGTGTGTAGTGACTGTTACAGTAGTGTGCGTAGTGACTGTTACAGTAGTGTGTGTAGTGACTGTTACAGTAGTGTGTGTAGTGACTGTTACAGTAGTGTGTGTAGTGACTGTTACAGTAGTGTGTGTAGTGACTGTTACAGTAGTGTATGTAGTGACTGTTACTGTAGTGTGTGTAGTGACTGTTACTGTAGTGTGTGTAGTGACTGTTACAGTAGTGTATGTAGTGACTGTTACTGTAGTGTGTGTAGTGACTGTTACAGTAGTGTGTGTAGTGACTGTTACTGTAGTGTGTGTAGAGACTGTTGCTGTAGTGTGTGTAGTGACTGTTACTGTAGTGTCTGTAGTGACTGTTACTGTAGTGTGTAGTGACTGTTACAGTAGTGTGTGTAGTGACTGTTACTGTAGTGTGTAGTGACTGTTACAGTAGTGTGTGTAGTGACTATTACTGTAGTGTGCGTAGTGACTGTTACAGTAGTGTGTGTAGTGACTGCTTCAGTAGTGTGTGTAGTGACTGTTACTGTAGTGTGTGTAGTGACTGTTACTGTAGTGTGTGTAGTGACTGTTACAGTATTGTGTAGTGACTGTTACAGTACTGTGTGTAGTGACTGTTACAGTAGTGTGTGTAGTGACTGTTACTGTAGTGTGTGTAGTGACTGTTACTGTAGTGTGTAGTGACTGTTATTGTAGTGTGTAGTGACTGTTACTGTAGTGTGTAGTGATTGTTGCAGTAGTATGTGTTGTGACTGTTACTGTAGTGTGTAGTGACTGTTACAGTAGTGTGTGTAGTGACTGTTACTGTAGTATGTGTATTGACTGTTACTATAGTGTGTGTAGTGACTGTTACAGTAGTGTGTGTAGTGACTGTTACTTTAGTGTGTGTAGTGACTGTTACAGTAGTGTGTGTAAGTGACTGTTACAGTAGTGTGTAGTGACTGTTGCAGTAGTATGTGTAGTGACTGTTACAGTTAGTGTGTGTAGTGACTGTTACAGTAGTGTGTGTAGTGACTGTTACTGTAGTGTGTATAATGACTGTTACAGTAGTGTGTGTAGTGACTTGTTACAGTAGTGTGTGTAGTGACTGTTACAGTATTGTGTGTAGTGACTGTTACAGTAGTGTGTGTAGTGACTGTTACAGTAGTGTGTGTAGATGACTGTTACTGTAGTGTGTGTAGTGTCTGTTACAGTAGTTTGTGTAGTGACTGCTTACCGTAGTGTGTGTAGTGACTGTTATTGTAGTGTGTGTAGTGACTGTTACAGTAGTGTGTGTAGTGACTGTTACTGTAGTGTGCTAGTGACTGTTACAGTAGTGTGTGTAGTGACTGTTACTTAGTGTGTGTAGTGACCTGTTACAGTAGTGTGTGTAGTGAATGTTACAGTAGTGTGTGTAGTGACTGTTTAGTAGTGTGTGTAGTGACTGTTACTGTAGTGTGTGTAGTGACTGTTACTGTAGTGTGTGTAGTGACTGTTACAGTACTGTGTAGTGACTGTTACAGTACTGTGTGTAGTGACTGTTACAGTAGTGTGTGTAGTGACTGTTACTATAGTGTGTGTAGTGACTGTTACTGTAGTGTGTAGTGACTGTTACAGTAGTATGTGTTGTGACTGTTACTGTAGTGTGTAGTGACTGTTACAGTAGTGTGTGTAGTGACTGTTACTGTAGTATGTGTAGTGACTGTGACTGTAGTGTGTGTAGTGACTGTTACAGTACTGTGTAGTGACTGTTACAGTACTGTGTGTAGTAACTGTTACAGTAGTTTGTGTAGTGACTGTTACTTTAGTGTGTGTAGTGACTGTGACAGTAGTGTGTGTAGTGACTGTTACAGTAGTGTGTGTAGTGACTGTTACAGTAGTGTGTGTAGTGACTGTTACAGTAGTGTGTGTAGTGACTGTTACAGTAGTGTGTGTAGTGACTGTTACAACAGTGTGTGTAGTGACTGTTACTGTAGTGTGTGTAGTGACTGTTACATTATTGTGTGTAGTGACTGTTGCAGTAGTGTGTGTAGTGACTGTTGCAGTAGTGTGTGTAGTGACTGTTACAGTAGTGTGTGTAGTGACTGTAAGAGTAGTGTGTAGTGACTGTTACTGTATTGTGTGTAGTGACTGTTACAGTAGTGTGTGTAGTGACTGGTACTGTAGTGTGTAGTGACTGTTAGAGTAGTGTGTGTAGTGACTATTACAGTAGTGTGTGTAGTGACTGTTACAGTAGTGTGCGTAGTGACTGTTACTGTAGTGTGTGTAGTGACTGTTACTGTAGTGTGTGTAGTGACTGTTACTGTATTGTGTGTAGTGACTGTTACTGTAGTGTGTGTAGTGACTGGTACTGCAGTGTGTAGTGACTGTTACAGTAGTGTGTGTAGTGACTGTTACAGTAGTGTGTAGTGACTGTTACTGTAGTGTGTGTAGTGACTGTTACAGTAGTGTGTGTAGTGACTGTTACAGTAGTGTCCGTAGTGACTGTTACTGTAGTGTGTAGTGACTGTTACTGTAGTGTGTGTAGTGACTGTTACTGTAGTGTGTGTAGTGACTGTTACAGTAGTGTGTGTAGTGACTGTTACAGTAGTGTGTGTAGTGACTGTTACTGTAGTGTGTGTAGTGACTGGTACTGTAGTGTGTGTAGTGACTGTTACTGAAGTGTGTGTAGTGACTGTTACTGTAGTGTGTGTAGTGACTGGTACTGTAGTGTGTAGTGACTGTTACTGTAGTGTGTGTAGTGACTGTTACAGTAGTGTGTAGTGACTGTTACTGTAGTGTGTGTAGTGACTGTTACAGTAGTGTGTGTAGTGACTGTTACAGTAGTGTCCGTAGTGACTGTTACTGTAGTGTGTAGTGACTGTTACTGTAGTGTGTGTAGTGACTGTTACTGTAGTGTGTGTAGTGACTGTTACAGTAGTGTGTGTAGTGACTGTTACAGTAGTGTGTGTAGTGACTGTTACTGTAGTGTGTGTAGTGACTGGTACTGTAGTGTGTGTAGTGACTGTTACTGAAGTGTGTGTAGTGACTGTTACTGTAGTGTGTGTAGTGACTGGTACTGTAGTGTGTAGTGACTGTTACTGTAGTGTGTGTAGTGACTGTTACAGTAGTGTGTAGTGACTGTTACTGTAGTGTGTGTAGTGACTGTTACAGTAGTGTGTGTAGTGACTGTTACTGTAGTGTGTGTAGTGACTGTTACTGTAGTGTGTGTAGTGACTGTTAGTGTAGTGTGTGTAGTGACTGTTACTGTAGTGTGTGTAGTGACTGTTACAGTAGTGTGTGTAGTGTCTGTTACAGTAGTGTGTGTAGTGACTGTTACTGTAGTGTGTGTAGTGACTGTTACTGTAGTGTGTGTAGTGACTGTTACTGTAGTGTGTGTAGTGACTGTTACAGTAGTGTGTGTAGTGACTGTTACTGTAGTGTGTGTAGTGACTGTTACTGTAGTGTGTGTAGTGACTGTTACAGTAACGTGTATAGTGACTGTTACTGTAGTGTGTGTAGTGACTGCTACAGTACTGTGTAGTGACTGTTACAGTAGTGTGTGTAGTGACTGTTACAGTAGTGTGTGTAGTGACTGTTACTGTAGTGTGTGTAGTGACTGTTACTGTAGTGTGTGTAGTGACTGTTGCAGTACTGTGTAGTGACTGTTACAGTAGTGTGTGTAGTGACTGTTACAGTAGTGTGTAGTGACTGTTACAGTAGTATGTGTTGTGACTGTTACTGTAGTGTGTAGTGACTGTTACAGTAGTGTGTGTGGTGACTGTTACTATAATATGTGTATTGACTGTTACTGTAGTGTGTGTAGTGACTGTTACAGTAGTGTGTGTAGTGACTGTTACTTTAGTGTGTGTAGTGACTGTTACAGTAGTGTGTGTAGTGACTGTTACAGTAGTGTGTAGTGACTGTTGCAGTAGTATGTGTAGTGACTTTTACATTACAGTGTGTAGTAACTGTTACAGTAGTGTGTGTAGTGACTGTTACTTTAGTGTGTGTAGTGACTGTTACAGTAGTGTGTGTAGTGACTGTTACAGTAGTGTGTGTAGTGACTGTTACTGTAGTGTGTGTAGTGACTGTTACAGTAGTGTGTGTAGTGACTGTAAGAGTAGTGTGTAGTGACTGTTACTGTAGTGTGTGTAGTGACTGTTACTGTAGTGTGTGTAGTGACTGTTACAGTAGTGTGTGTAGTGACTGTTACAGTAGTGTGTGTAGTGACTGTTACTGAAGTGTGTGTAGTGACTGTTACTGTAGTGTGTGTAGTGACTGGTACTGTAGTGTGTAGTGACTGTTACAGTAGTGTGTGTAGTGACTGTTACAGTAGTGTGTAGTGACTGTTACTGTAGTGTGTGTAGTGACTGTTACAGTAGTGTGTGTAGTGACTGTTACTGTAGTGTGTGTAGTGACTGTTACTGTAGTGTGTGTAGTGACTGTTAGTGTAGTGTGTGTAGTGACTGTTACTGTAGTGTGTGTAGTGACTGTTACAGTAGTGTGTGTAGTGACTGTTACAGTAGTGTGTGTAGTGACTGTTACTGTAGTGTGTGTAGTGACTGTTACAGTAGTGTGTGTAGTGACTGTTACAGTAGTGTGTGTAGTGACTGTTACTGAAGTGTGTGTAGTGACTGTTACTGTAGTGTGTGTAGTGACTGGTACTGTAGTGTGTAGTGACTGTTACAGTAGTGTGTGTAGTGACTGTTACAGTAGTGTGTAGTGACTGTTACTGTAGTGTGTGTAGTGACTGTTACAGTAGTGTGTGTAGTGACTGTTACTGTAGTGTGTGTAGTGACTGTTACTGTAGTGTGTGTAGTGACTGTTAGTGTAGTGTGTGTAGTGACTGTTACTGTAGTGTGTGTAGTGACTGTTACAGTAGTGTGTGTAGTGACTGTTACAGTAGTGTGTGTAGTGACTGTTACTGTAGTGTGTGTAGTGACTGTTACTGTAGTGTGTGTAGTGACTGTTACTGTAGTGTGTGTAGTGACTGTTACAGTAACGTGTATAGTGACTGTTACTGTAGTGTGTGTAGTGACTGCTACAGTACTGTGTAGTGACTGTTACTGTAGTGTGTGTAGTGACTGGTACTGTAGTGTGTAGTGACTGTTACAGTAGTGTGTGTAGTGACTGTTACAGTAGTGTGTAGTGACTGTTACTGTAGTGTGTGTAGTGAATGTTACAGTAGTGTGTGTAGTGACTGTTACTGTAGTGTCCGTAGTGACTGTTACTGTAGTGTGTAGTGACTGTTACTGTAGTGTGTGTAGTGACTGTTACTGTAGTGTGTGTAGTGACTGTTACAGTAGTGTGTGTAGTGACTGTTACAGTAGTGTGTGTAGTGACTGTTACAGTAGTGTGTGTAGTGACTGTTACTGTAGTGTGTGTAGTGACTGGTACTGTAGTGTGTGTAGTGACTGTTACTGTAGTGTGTGTAGTGACTGGTACTGTTGTGTGTAGTGACTGTTACTGTAGTGTCCGTAGTGACTGTTACTGTAGTGTGTAGTGAATGTTACTGTAGTGTGTGTAGTGACTGTTACTGTAGTGTGTGTAGTGACTGTTACAGTAGTGTGTGTAGTGACTGTTACAGTAGTGTGTGTAGTGACTGTTACTGTAGTGTGTGTAGTGACTGGTACTGTAGTGTGTGTAGTGACTGTTACTGTAGTGTGTGTAGTGACTGGTACAGTAGTGTGTGTAGTGACTGTTACAGTAGTGTGTGTAGTGACTGTTACTGTAGTGTGTGTAGTGACTGTTACTGTAGTGTGTGTAGTGACTGTTACAGTAGTGTGTGTAGTGACTGGTACTGTAGTGTGTAGTGACTGTTACAGTAGTGTGTGTAGTGACTGTTACAGTAGTGTGTAGTGACTGTTACTGTAGTGTGTGTAGTGACTGTTACAGTAGTGTGTGTAGTGACTGTTACTGTAGTTTGTGTAGTGACTGTTACTGTAGTGTGTGTAGTGACTGTTACTGTAGTGTGTGTAGTGACTGTTACTGTAGTGTGTGTAGTGACTGTTACAGTAGTGTGTGTAGTGACTGTTACAGTAGTGTGTGTAGTGACTGTTACTGTAGTGTGTGTAGTGACTGTTACTGTAGTGTGTGTAGTGACTGTTACTGTAGTGTGTGTAGTGACTGTTACAGTAGTGTGTGTAGTGACTGTTACTGTAGTGTGTGTAGTGACTGTTACTGTAGTGTGTGTAGTGACTGTTACAGTAACGTGTATAGTGACTGTTACTGTAGTGTGTGTAGTGACTGCTACAGTACTGTGTAGTGACTGTTACAGTAGTGTGTGTAGTGACTGTTACAGTAGTGTATGTAGTGACTGTTACTGTAGTGTGTGTAATGACTGTTACTGTAGTGTGTGTAGTGACTGTTGCAGTACTGTGTAGTGACTGTTACAGTAGTGTGTGTAGTGACTGTTGCAGTAGTGTGTGTAGTGACTGTTACTGTAGTGTGTGTAGTGACTGTTACAGTAGTGTGTGTAGTGACTGTTACAGTAGTGTGTAGTGACTGTTGCAGTAGTATGTGTAGTGACTTTTACATTACTGTGTGTAGTAACTGTTACAGTAGTGTGTGTAGTGACTGTTACTGTAGTGTTGAGTAGTGACTGTTACTGTAGTGTGTGTAGTGACTGTTACAGTAGTGTGTGTAGTGACTGTTACTTTAGTGTGTGTAGTGACTGTTACAGTAGTGTGTGTAGTGTCTGTTACAGTAGTGTGTAGTGACTGTTACTTTAGTGTGTGTAGTGACTGTTACAGTAGTGTGTGTAGTGACTGTTACAGTAGTGTGTGTAGTGACTGTTACTGTAGTGTGTGTAGTGACTGTTACAGTAGTGTGTGTAGTGACTGTAAGAGTAGTGTGTAGTGACTGTTACTGTAGTGTGTGTAGTGACTGTTACTGTAGTGTGTGTAGTGACTGTTACAGTAGTGTGTGTAGTGACTGTTACAGTAGTGTGTGTAGTGACTGTTACTGTAGTGTGTGTAGTGACTGTTACAGTAGTGTGTGTAGTGACTGTTACAGTAGTGTGTATAGTGACTGTTACAGTAGTGTGTGTAGTGACTGTTACTGTAGTGTGTGTAGTGACTGTTACAGTAGTGTGTGTAGTGACTGTTACTGTAGTGTGTGTAGTGACCGTTACTGTAGTGTGTGTAGTGAATGTTACAGTAGTGAGTGTAGTGACTGTTACAGTTGTGTGTGTAGTGACTGTTCCTGTATTGTGTAGTGACTGTTACAGTAGTGTGTGTAGTGACTGTTACTGTAGTGTGTGTAGTGACTGTTACAGTAGTGTGTGTAGTGACTGTTACAGTAGTGTGTGTAGTGACTGTTACAGTAGTGTGTGTAGTGACTGTTACAGTAGTGTGTGTAGTGACTGTTACTGTAGTGTGTGTAGTGACTGTTACAGTAGCGTGTTTAGTGACTGTTACAGTTGTGTGTGTAGTGACTGTTACTGTATTGTGTAGTGACTGTTACAGTAGTGTGTGTAGTGACTGTTACAGTAGTGTGTGTAGTGACTGTCACTGTAATATGTGTAGTGACTGTTACAGTAGTGTGTGTAGTGACTGTTACTGTAGTGTGTAGTGACTGTTACAGTAGTGTGTGTAGTGACTGTTACTGTAGTGTGTGTAGTGTCCGTTACAGTAGTGTGTTTAGTGGCTGTTACAGTACTGTGTAGTGACTGTTACAGTAGTGTGTGAAGTGACTGTTACTGTCGTGTGTGTAGTGACTGTTACTGTAGTGTGTGTAGTGACTGTTACAGTAGTGTGTGTAGTGACTGTTACAGTAGTGTGTGTAGTGACTGTTACTGTAGTGTGTGTAGTGACTGTTACAGTAGTGTGTGTAGTGACTGTTACAGTAGTGTGTCTAGTGTGTGTTACAGTAGTGTGTGTAATGACTGTTACAGTAGTGTGTGCAGTGACTGTTACTGTAGTGTGTGAAGTGACTGTTACAGTAGTGTGTGTAGTGACTGTTACAGTAGTGTGTTTAGTGACTGTTACTGTATTGTGTAGTGACTGTTACTGTAGTGTGTGTAGTGACCGTTACAGTAGTGTGTGTCGTGACTGTTACAGTAGTGTGTGTAGTGAATGTTTCAGTAGTGTGTGTAGTGACTGTTACAGTAGTGTGTAGTGACTGTTACTGTAGTGTGTGTAGTGACTGTTACAGTAGTGTGTAGTGAATGTTACTGTAGTGTGTGTAGTGACTGTTACTGTAGTGTGTGTAGTGACTGTTACTGTAGTGTGTGTAGTGACTGTTAGTGTAGTGTGTGTAGTGACTGTTACAGTAGTGTGTAGTGACTGATACAGTATTATGTGTTGTGACTGTTACAGTAGTGTGTGTAGTGATTGTAAGAGTAGTGTGTAGTGACTGTTACTGTAGTGTGTGTAGTGACTGTTACAGTAGTGTGTAGTGAATGTTACTGTAGTGTGTGTAGTGACTGTTACTGTAGTGTGTATAGTGACTGTTACAGTAGTGTGTGTAGTGACTGTTACAGTAGTGTGTGTAGTGATTGTAAGAGTAGTGTGTAGTGACTGTTACTGTAGTGTGTGTAGTGACTGTTACTGTAGTGTGTGTAGTGACTGTTACTGTAGTGTGTGTAGTGACTGGTACTGTAGTGTGTAGTGACTGTTACAGTAGTGTGTGTAGTGACTGTTACAGTAGTGTGTAGTGACTGTTACTGTAGTGTGTGTAGTGACTGTTACAGTAGTGTGTGTAGTGACTGTTACTGTAGTGTCCGTAGTGACTGTTACTGTAGTGTGTAGTGACTGTTACTGTAGTGTGAGTAGTGACTGTTACTGAAGTGTGTGTAGTAACTGTTACAGAAGTTTGTGTAGTGACTGTTACTTTAGTGTGTGTAGTGACTGTTACAGTAGTGTGTGTCGTGACTGTTACAGTAGTGTGTGTACTGACTGTTACAGTAGTGTGTGTAGTGACTGTTACAGTAGTGTGTGTAGTGACAGTTACAGTAGTGTGTGTAGTGACTGTTACAACAGTGTGTGTAGTGACTGTTACTGTAGTGTGTGTAGTGACTGTTACAGTAGTGTGTGTAGTGACTGTTACAGTAGTGTGTGTAGTGACTGTTACTTTAGTGTGTGTAGTGACTGTAACAGTAGTGTGTGTAGTGACTGTTACAGTAGTGTGTGTAGTGACTGTTACTGTAGTGTGTGTAGTGACTGTTACAGTAGTGTGTGTAGTGACTGTAAGAGTAGTGTGTAGTGACTGTTACTGTAGTGTGTGTAGTGACTGTTACTGTAGTGTGTGTAGTGACTGTTGCAGTAGTGTGTGTAGTGACTGTTACTGTAGTGTGTAGTGACTGTTACAGTAGTGTGTGTAGTGACTGTTACTGTAGTGTGTGTAGTGACTGTTACAGTAGTGTGTGTAGTGACTGTTACAGTAGTGTGGGTAGTGATTGTTACAGTAGTGTGTGTAGTGACTGTTACTGTAGTGTGTGTAGTGACTGTTACAGTAGTGTGTGTAGTGACTGTTACTGTAGTGTGTAGTGACTGTTACAGTAGTGTGTGTAGTGACTGTTACTGTAGTGTGTGTAGTGACTGTTACTGTAGTGTGTGTAGTGACCGTTACTGTAGTGTGTGTAGTGACTGTTACAGTAGTGAGTGTAGTGGCTGTTACAGTAGTGTGTGTAGTGACTGTTACTGTAGTGTGTGTAGTGACTGTTACAGTAGTGTGTGTAGTGAGTGTTACTGTAGTGTCCGTAGTGACTGTTACAGTAGTGTGTGTAGTGACTGTTACTGTAGTGTGTGTAGTGACTGTTACTGTAGTGTGTGTAGTGACCGTTACTGTAGTGTGTGTAGTGACTGTTACAGTAGTGAGTGTAGTGGCTGTTACAGTAGTGTGTGTAGTATTATAGACTGTGGGTTGGTTGGTGTTGTCGTCGTCGATCCTTCTCTATGGACAACCCAACCCACAACTCGGCAGAGTGCTTATACTAGGAGATCACCCTTGGCTCTTCTGGCTCTTGGAGAGGGGCTCAACGTCACACGTTTAGGGGATGCGACTCCAACACTTAGCCTCGTTGTCACGTGCACACACCCACTCGAGCCGCTGTGACTCCCCACTCTCTCCTTATGAGATATGATCTCCTCAATCCCCTATGACTTGCTAGTATTACCTCTTACCCTGTCCACAGCAGTGGTTCTTGGCTCTTTCTCTCTCTCTCTCCTTCTTCACTACTTCCTGGGAAGCCTCACTAGGACAAGGGCAAACACCAGCAAATTGTGACACATTTACTGAACAAAGCACATACACGATACATACACACATATAATAATAATGAATCCTATACTCTATAATATCACAATCAGGTTGCACTCCAATACCATCAGAACTCTATTATCAGCTTATCAAGTGGTATCCTATCTCCTGGTTTACCACCTGATACTATTAACCTCCTCAAGTTGGTCAAGCCTACATACACTGTTGCACTATCAGCAAGATAATATATATATAGAAAACCAGCATTTGAATGCAATAACATATATCAGTATAAATGTTCATTGATACACAACAATGATTAATCGATCACTGTCAGTCCTCATGCACATACATCTGTAGGTAATCAAGCCTACGACTGCAACTCTAAACTTCAGTATAAAAACTCCTTGACATAAGAATGCCAACAGTCACTCACCTCTCACTGCGTCTTGCACGCTACTGACAACCAAACACTATCAACTCCCTATAAGTAATCCACCAGAACTTCCCCTTCCACCTCTGGAAGTTCACAACCCTAATATCCTTAGGTTCTTCCGGGCTTCACTACCAGGATCCTCTGCAGCTCCTCCAGGCTGCTATCATGAAGTTTCCTTGAGTAACTACGGTGCTTCACCCTTCTGCTAGGTTCCTCCACAGCTCTCTTGGCTGCTACACCACCTCTACAGAAGCACGTGACACTCCTCTTCACTGCTGCTTCTCCTCACAGCTCGAGGTCCTCTGCTCCACTACCTTGGAGTCTCATCAGCTACATCATCTGCTGGCTTCGAAGTTCTCAGCAACTTCTTCCCCAAAAGACAAACCTGCAACCCATCGACGTTCCAATAAAATGTTCCCCTTTAACACATAAACAAAAATAACCACACAATATGCTTGCCTCAAACCTCTATCTGTTCTCTACATACAGTGAGAGTGGACTCCCCCGTTTTGGGCGGGTCCATACTCCACCTCGCCTGGCGGCGGTCCTCACTCGCTGGAAGGGTCTTCCTACATCCGGAGCCAGGGCTCCCTCAGTCGTCCGTCAGAGCTCAGAGTGGACGGACGTCGCTCCGTGCTCCTCCCTCTTCACTCTCCTATCTCAGGCCTTCTGCCTTATTAAAACATGTCTAACCTATAAATAAACATTGCTACTGTCGCTGGGCACACGACCAACTACAAGCAATCACTATGAACTGGCGTATCTCGTGCTTACCACAGATTAACTGGTCGAGGGCGCTTTCCCTCTGACGGCGTCTGGTCAGGGCGCTCCCACGGCCCACAATAATGCCTCCGGGCGGCTTAATATTCACTAATTATCGTCCACGACTTGAGACCACACGTCCCCAGCTGGCACGTCTGCACACTTCTCTTCTCTTAGAGATATATCACTAGGGGTTCCCTCCTAACGGGAGCTCAACGGAGCGCGGCTTCCCCCTGCGATGTCTGGCACTCAAGTGAGGTCAAGGTCCTCCGGAAGCGAGCCTCACGCCTCCAGCAAAATGTCCACATCTCCTAGCCAGTCATTTATCTATTTCCTTACTTCATTGCCCATAATCTCAAATTGTTTTACATATCCAACCAGCCATTTTTACATATGCGTTATCACCTCAATACTTGCTAGACCTTCTAGTTAGGTCAGGCTTGCTGAATAACTCTCAAGAAGGGAGACTCGTTTCTCCTGCAGGCTGAGATCATAACACTCCCCTCCCCTTATTTTTGAGAGTTATTCTAGTGGCTAGGCTCGAGATAACGCATCAGCCACTACATTGTCTCGTTCTTCACCCCATATACTTCCTTAGGAGTCTACAATTAGTTCGATGCTCCTTGCAACATCTGGCTCACAACTCGCCAGAAACACGATCTTCCCATAAACGATTTGACTTCTCTGGCACCTCTTGGCTAGGCTGTCCTCCCTGGACGCCTGCACTCCATCGGTCCACTCTACTTACTGTCTCCACCCTCCGTTTCCTCGTCTTCTTCTCTTCACGTCCAGAGTCAGACATCTACTGTCTGTACCTTCTCTGTCGTCTTCACACTCCCATCTACTGCCGTTATACTTTCGTCTCCTGTCATCATACTTCACTCCCTCGTCTTCACCGACGATCCTCCCTTTCGTCTCCTCATTTATCCGAGACCTCATCCTGTTTGACTTCCATCGAGTCCTCGGCTTTCCTCTATTCCTCCATGCTTGTATCATCTTCCTCTTCCCACACTTTTCACTTCTATACAACTCCATTTCTTCTCCTTCAACTCTTCTTCGTTCCCTAAAAGTTTCCTCGGGCACTGTATTACATCCAACAGCACTCGACCATACATGTCGCTTTGCCTCTCCCAGAGTGCTCGTAGGCATCTCTCCACACATACTGTCTCTTCTCCTTTCATTTTCTCGGCTACTACTCTTCTTCATTATCTCTACTCTACGTTTTCTGTGAAACATGTCAACTCCTGACATCTCAAACAACTTAACTCCACTATCCCTATGCCTCTGTGCTCGTGGACAACTTGACGCTCTACTCTCGTCCTCTGTATGTCCACATCCTTCCTCATTCCTACTCAGCACAGTTGCATTCACCTTCCGACTCTTAATTTCAGCAGTCTGGGCTCTACTCAGGTCCGCTCTCTTCACATGAGTCTTCCTCGGCTGGGCCATCTTCACTTTTGACCTCACCGAGACTTCATTTTCCTGGGCTGGACCTTCATCAAATAGCTTTGCTATATCTACATCGATCTCTTCCACCGGTTGAATCGACACTGTATCATCTTCTCCAGCGTCTTCCTTGTCGGCCACCTCTGCCTTCCTCACTACCGAAACAGGGTACTCAATGGCTTGGCGGTCTCCTGACTCATCTCCTCGGATGTCAGTCAGGTTCACACTCTCAGGTGTCCCACCCGTGCAGTGGCCTTCTGGGCACTCCTCTGGCACAGTCTCCGCTACGACTCTCGGCAACACCTTTGTCCCGCACAAGTCATTCCCCAGGATCACTTGGACTCCTGGAACAGGTATGTCGGGGCACACTCCCAACTTCACCACTGCCGACACATATTCCGACCTTAGCTGGACAGTACAAATGGGCATGTCACTTTCAGACAACAACCCATATACCTTCATCTTACTCCTGCCAGCTAACCGTCGATCATTCCCAATCAGGCTTCTCGTAATCAAGCTCTGATTAGCTCCGGTATCCCTTAAGATACCAACTTCTACCTCAGGTTGGCCTCCTACACTGATCCAACCTTTGCTCATGAACGGCCTATACCTCTCGTTCACTAAGTTCGCTCTCTGTGGTTTGTCTTGGAACACATTAGTATATTTACCTCGGGGGTCACACATGGCCAGGGTCACAACTCTCTTGCCCTGCCGACAATCTCGCATCACGTGACCCAATCCGTTACAATTGTAACATCTCATCTGGGTAAAGTCTCTTCTATATGTACCAGAGTAGCTCTGACTCTGCCCACTCACATGAGAATTCCTCGGGCCAGGTACACTACTTGCACTCTGTGGGGTTCTACTGGACTCTTGATTTCCAGGATAACGATTAGTTTCTTGTTTAGCTCCTCCATCTTCACTTTCAGACGAAGTGCGCGACCTACTCTTCTGAGTTTTAGGGTACTTACTTTTATCTGCCCATTTATCAAAATTTTTCTCACCCCAGACTCTTCTGGGTCTCTCATAATTTCTTCCTCCCCAGACTCCATTGGATCTGCCATTGCTGCGTCTCGCCTCGCTTCTCACTCTGTTCTCCCTCAAGCTCTTGTATGCTTCAGTAATCATATCCGCCCTATCTGCGGCATCTTTCACCTCCTTTATCCCTGCTTCTTGGATCTTGAACTTTGTTTCGGGATGCATCATCTCCAAGAACTTCTCCATGACCATCAGTTGCTTCAGGTCAGCATAAGATCCAACTCCAGCAGCCTCAATCCACTTCTGGAATCGTCTTTCCAGATCTCTTGCTGTCTCAGCAAACGTACATGCTCCAACTTTGATCATCTCTCTGAAGCGCTTTCTATAAGCTTCTGGGGTTAACTGAAACGAGCGCAATATGCTGCTCTTTACCGTGGCATAATCCTGGCACTCTTCCAGTGAC
The DNA here is from genome assembly GCF_040958095.1 of Procambarus clarkii. Classification (NCBI taxonomy): domain Eukaryota; kingdom Metazoa; phylum Arthropoda; class Malacostraca; order Decapoda; family Cambaridae; genus Procambarus; species Procambarus clarkii. The sequence continues at coordinate 244,888 of NC_091233.1, read as the reverse complement.
AATTGGGTGTATGCCTCCCTGGCTGCACCGGTCAATCTTAACTGGACCAGCTGGGCCCATTCCTCCTGTGGCCACTCCTTGATGCTGGCTACTTTCTCAAAATGCTCGAAGAAGCTCTCTGCCTCTTCGGGAACAAACAAGGGAATGTCCTTCTCCCTAACCCTAACCTCTGGTGGGTGTGATACCTGGGTGGTGCTCTCTGGCAACCCATGTTCAATCCTCTGCTCAGCCAAGGTTCTATTCGCTTCTATCTGCATTTGTTTTGTTCTCTCTTTTTCTTTTTCAACCTGGGCTTTTTCTTTTTCGACCTGGGCTTTTTCTTTTTCGACCTCTAGTCTTGCTTTCTCTTTTTCTTTCTCCTGTTCCAACTCCAGTTCTCTTACTCTGGTTTTCTCTTTTTCTACTTCCAGTCTGGTTTTCTCTTTTTCTACTTCCAGCCTGGTTTTCTCTTTTTCCTTCTCGGCTTCATTTTTCATCTGGAGTTCTAATTTCATCTTTTCCAGCTGGAACTGTCTCTCCTCACGCTGTTGTTGGATCTGGAGCTCTAACTGGAATCTCTCCAAGCTCCTATTTCGGCTACTCCTACTACTGCGGCTACTCTTGCTGCTCCTACTCGATCCCTGGGATCTCACTTCATCCTGCCCATCATCCTCCTTTCCACTTTCAGCTCCTTTTTGGGCTCCTTGCTCTGCCGCTTCACTTCTGGCTCTCAACTGTCTAAGGATCTCATCCTTCATCCCAGCTACTTTAGATGCTTTCAACCTGATGCCACATTTTTCTGCTATCTGTTTCAATTGATCCCTCGTGCAACCTTCCAAGTCCTCAGGCTTGCCTGACTCCACAAATGCTTGCACCTTATCCATCTTTGTCCTGTGAGTCTTCCCAAGAGAGAATATACACCTGCGGTCACACAGTTTATCTCAGCAGGGGTGTACAAATCCACTCTTGGACAGGGTGTGGGTGTGTCAGTTCACTCTCCCGGACAGGCCCCCAATTTATTATAGACTGTGGGTTGGTTGGTGTTGTCGTCGTCGATCCTTCTCTATGGACAACCCAACCCACAACTCGGCAGAGTGCTTATACTAGGAGATCACCCTTGGCGCTTCTGGCTCTTGGAGAGGGGCTCAACGTCACACGTTTAGGGGATGCGACTCCAACACTTAGCCTCGTTGTCACGTGCACACACCCACTCGAGCCGCTGTGACTCCCCACTCTCTCCTTATGAGATATGATCTCCTCAATCCCCTATGACTTACTAGTATTACCTCTTACCCTGTCCACAGCAGTGGTTCTTGGCTCTTTCTCTCTCTCTCTCCTTCTTCACTACTTCCTGGGAAGCCTCACTAGGACAAGGGCAAACACCAGCAAATTGTGACACATTTACTGAACAAAGCACATACACGATACATACACACATATAATAATAATGAATCCTATACTCTATAATATCACAATCAGGTTGCACTCCAATACCATCAGAACTCTATTATCAGCTTATCAAGTGGTATCCTATCTCCTGGTTCACCACCTGATACTATTAACCTCCTCAAGTTGGTCAAGCCTACATACACTGTTGCACTATCAGCAAGATAATATATATATAGAAAACCAGCATTTGAATGCAATAACATATATCAGTATAAATGTTCATTGATACACAACAATGATTAATCGATCACTGTCAGTCCTCATGCACATACATCTGTAGGTAATCAAGCCTACGACTGCAACTCTAAACTTCAGTATAAAAACTCCTTGACATAAGAATGCCAACAGTCACTCACCTCTCACTGCGTCTTGCACGCTACTGACAACCAAACACTATCAACTCCCTATAAGTAATCCACCAGAACTTCCCCTTCCACCTCTGGAAGTTCACAACCCTAATATCCTTAGGTTCTTCCGGGCTTCACTACCAGGATCCTCTGCAGCTCCTCCAGGCTGCTATCATGAAGTTTCCTTGAGTAACTACGGTGCTTCACCCTTCTGCTAGGTTCCTCCACAGCTCTCTTGGCTGCTACACCACCTCTACAGAAGCACGTGACACTCCTCTTCACTGCTGCTTCTCCTCACAGCTCGAGGTCCTCTGCTCCACTACCTTGGAGTCTCATCAGCTACATCATCTGCTGGCTTCGAAGTTCTCAGCAACTTCTTCCCCAAAAGACAAACCTGCAACCCATCGACGTTCCAATAAAATGTTCCCCTTTAACACATAAACAAAAATAACCACACAATATGCTTGCCTCAAACCTCTATCTGTTCTCTACATACAGTGAGAGTGGACTCCCCCGTTTTGGGCGGGTCTATACTCCACCTCGCCTGGCGGCGGTCCTCACTCGCTGGGAGGGTCTTCCTACATCCGGAGCCAGGGCTCCCTCAGTCGTCCGTCAGAGCTCAGAGTGGACGGACGTCGCTCCGTGCTCCTCCCTCTTCACTCTCCTATCTCAGGCCTTCTGCCTTATTAAAACATGTCTAACCTATAAATAAACATTGCTACTGTCGCTGGGCACACGACCAACTACAAGCAATCACTATGAACTGGCGTATCTCGTGCTTACCACAGATTAACTGGTCGAGGGCGCTTTCCCTCTGACGGCGTCTGGTCAGGGCGCTCCCACGGCCCACAATAATGCCTCCGGGCGGCTTAATATTCACTAATTATCGTCCACGACTTGAGACCACACGTCCCCAGCTCGATTCCACAGCTGGCACGTCTGCACACTTCTCTTCTCTTAGAGATATATCACTAGGGGTTCCCTCCTAACAGGAGCTCAACGGAGCGCGGCTTCCCCCTGCGATGTCTGGCACTCAAGTGAGGTCAAGGTCCTCCGGAAGCGAGCCTCACGCCTCCAGCAAAATGTCCACATCTCCTAGCCAGTCATTTATCTATTTCCTTACTTCATTGCCCATAATCTCAAATTGTTTTACATATCCAACCAGCCATTTTTACATATGCGTTATCACCTCAATACTTGCTAGACCTTCTAGTTAGGTCAGGCTTGCTGAATAACTCTCAAGAAGGGAGACTCGTTTCTCCTGCAGGCTGAGATCATAACACTAGTGACTGTTACTGTAGTGTGTGTAGTGACTGTTACAGTAGTGTGTGTAGTGAGTGTTACTGTAGTGTCCGTAGTGACTGTTACTGTAGTGTGTGTAGTGACTGTTACTGTAGTGTGTGTAGTGACTGTTACTGTAGTGTGTGTAGTGACTGTTACAGCAGTGTGTGTAGTGAATGTTTCAGTAGTGTGTGTAGTGACTGTTACTGTAGTGTGTGTAGTGACTGTTACTGTAGTGTGTGTAGTGACTGTTACAGTACTGTGTAGTGACTGTTACAGTACTGTGTGTAGTGACTGTTACAGTAGTGTGTGTAGTGACTGTTACAGTACTGTGTGTAGTGACTGTTACAGTAGTGTGTGTAGTGACTGTTACTGTAGTGTGTGTAGTGACTGTTACTGTAGTGTGTGTAGTGACTGTTACTGTAGTGTGTAGTGACTGTTATTGTAGTGTGTTGTGACTGTTACAGTAGTGTGTAGTGACTGTTACAGTAATATGTGTTGTGACTGTTACTGTAGTGTGTAGTGACTATTACAGTAGTGTGTGTAGTGACTGTTACTGTAGTATGTGTAGTGACTGTTACTGTAATGTGTGTAGTGACTGTTACAGTAGTGTGTGTAGTGACTGTTACTGTAGTATGTGTAGTGACTGTTACTGTAGTGTGTGTAGTGACTGTTACAGTAGTGTGTGTAGTGACTGTTACTTTAGTGTGTGTAGTGACTGTTACAGTAGTGTGTGTAGTGACTGTTACAGTAGTGTGTAGTGACTGTTGCAGTAGTATGTGTAGTGACTTACATTACTGTGTGTAGTAACTGTTACAGTAGTTTGTGTAGTGACTGTTACTTTAGTGTGTGTAGTGACTGTTACAGTAGTGTGTGTAGTGACTGTTATAGTAGTGTGTGTAGTGACAGTTACAGTAGTGTGTGTAGTGACTGTTACAGTAGTGTGTGTAGTGACTGTTACAGTAGTGTGTGTAGTGACTGTTACAATAGTGTGTGTAGTTACTGTTACTGTAGTGTGTATAGTGACTGTTACAGTAGTGTGTGTAGTGACTGTTACAGTAGTGTGTGTAGTGATTGTAAGAGTAGTGTGTAGTGACTGTTACTGTAGTGTGTGTAGTGACTGTTACTGTAGTGTGTGTAGTGACTGTTACTGTAGTGTCCGTAGTGACTGTTACTGTAGTGTGTAGTGACTGTTACTGTAGTGTGTGTAGTGACTGTTACTGTAGTGTGTGTAGTGACTGTTACTGTAGTGTGTGTAGTGACTGTTAGTGTAGTGTGTGTAGTGACTGTTAGTGTAGTGTGTGTAGTGACTGTTACAGTAGTGTGTGTAGTGACAGTTACAGTAGTGTGTGTAGTGACTGTTACTGTAGTGTGAGTAGTGACTGTTACTGTAGTGTGTGTAGTGACTGCTACTGTAGTGTGTGTAGTGACTGTTACAGTAGTGTGTGTAGTGACTGTTACTGTAGTGTGTGTAGTGACTGTTACTGTAGTGTGTGTAGTGACTGCTACAGTAACGTGTATAGTGACTGTTAATGTGGTGTGTGTAGTGACTGTTACAGTTGTGTGTGTAGTGACTGTTACTGTAGTGTGTGTAGTGACTGTTGCAGTACTGTGTAGTGACTGTTTCAGTAGTGTGTGTAGTGACTGTTAAAGTAGTGTGTGTACTGACTGTTACTGTAGTGTGTGTAGTGACTGTTACTGTAGTGTGTAGTGACTGTTATTGTAGTGTGTAGTGACTGTTACTGTAGTGTGTAGTGACTGTTACAGTAGTATGTGTTGTGACTGTTACTTTAGTGTGTAGTGACTGTTACAGTAGTGTGTGTAGTGATTGTTACAGTAGTGTGTGTAGTGACTGTTACTATAGTATGTGTATTGACTGTTACTGTAGTGCGTGTAGTGACTGTTACAGTAGTGTGTGTAGTGACTGTTACTTTAGTGTGTGTAGTGACTGTTACAGTAGTGTGTGTAGTGACTGTTACAGTAGTGTGTGTAGTGACTGTTACAGTAGTGTGTGTAGTGACTGTTACAGTAGTGTGTGTAGTGACTGTTACAATAGTGTGTGTAGTGACTGTTACATTAGTGTGTGTAGTGACTGTTACAGTAGTGTGTGTAGTGACTGTTACAGTAGTGTGTGTAGTGACTGTTACAGTACTGTGTAGTGACTGTTACAGTAGTGTGTGTAGTGACTGTTACAGTAGTGTGTGTAGTGACTGTTACAGTAGTGTGTGTAGTGACTGTTACTATAGTATGTGTATTGACTGTTACTGTAGTGCGTGTAGTGACTGTTACAGTAGTGTGTGTAGTGATTGTTACTTTAGTGTGTGTAGTGACTGTTACAGTAGTGAAGTAACTGTTACAGTAGTGTGTGTAGTGACTGTTACTTTAGTGTGTGTAGTGACTGTTACAGTAGTGTGTGTAGTGACTGTTACAGTAGTGTGTGTAGTGACTGTTACAGTAGTGTGTGTAGTGACTGTTACAGTAGTGTGTGTAGTGACTGTTACAATAGTGTGTGTAGTGACTGTTACATTAGTGTGTGTAGTGACTGTTACAGTAGTGTGTGTAGTGACTGTTACAGTAGTGTGTGTAGTGACTGTTACAGTACTGTGTAGTGACTGTTACAGTAGTGTGTGTAGTGACTGTTACAGTAGTGTGTGTAGTGACTGTTACAGTAGTGTGTGTAGTGACTGTTACAGTAGTGTGTGTAGTGACTGTTACTGTAGTGTGTGTACTGACTGTTACAGTAGTGTGTGTAGTGACTGTTACAGTAGTGTGTGTAGTGACTGTTACTGTAGTGTGTGTAGTGACTGTTGCAGTACTGTGTAGTGACTGTTACAATAGTGTGTGTAGTGACTGTTACAGTAGTGTGTGTAGCGACTGTTACTGTAGTGTGTGTAGTGACTGTTACTGTAGTGTGTACTGACTGTTATTGTAGTGTGTAGTGACTGTTACTGTAGTGTGTAGTGACTGTTACAGTAGTGTGTGTGTAGTGACTGTTACTGTAGTGTGTGTAGTGACTGTTACAGTAGTGTGTGTAGTGTCTGTTACTGTAGTGTGTAGTGACTGTTACAGTAGTGTGTGTAGTGACTGTTACTGTAGTGTGTGTAGTGACCGTTACAGTAGTGTGTGTAGTGACTGTTACAGTAGTGTGTGTAGTGTCTGTTACAGTAGTGTGTGTAGTGACTGTTACTGTAGTGTGTGTAGTGACTGTTACAGTAGTGTGTGTAGTGACTGTTACTGTAGTGTGTAGTGACTGTTACAGTAGTGTGTGTAGTTACTGTTACTGTAGTGTGTGTAGTGACCGTTACAGTAGTGTGTGTAGTGACTGTTACAGTTGTGTGTGTAGTGACTGTTACAGTAGTGTGTGTAGTGTCTGTTACAGTAGTGTGTTTAGTGACTGTTACAGTACTGTGTAGTGACTGTTACAGTAGTGTGTGAAGTGACTGTTACTGTCGTGTGTGTAGTGACTGTTACTGTATTGTGTGTAGTGACTGTTACAGTAGTGTGTGTAGTGACTGTTACAGTAGTGTGTGTAGTGACTGTTACTGTAGTGTGTGTAGTGACTGTTACTGTAGTGTGTGTAGGGACTGTTACAGTAGTGTGTGTGTAGTGACTGTTACTGTAGTGTGTGTAGTGACTGTTACTGTAGTGTGTAGTGACTGGTACAGTAGTATGTGTTGTTACTGTTACTGTAGTGTGTAGTGACTGTTACAGTAGTGTGTGTAGTGACTGCTACTGTAGTATGTGTAGTGACTGTTACTGTAGTGTGTGTGGTGACTGTTACAGTAGTGTGTGTAGTGACTGTTACTTTAGTGTGTGTAGTGACTGTTACAGTAGTGTGTGTAGTGACTGTTACAGTAGTGTGTAGTGACTGTTGCAGTAGTATGTGTAGTGACTTACATTACTGTGTGTAGTAACTGTTACAGTAGTTTGTGTAGTGACTGTTACTTTAGTGTGTGTAGTGACTGTTACTGTAGTGTGTGTAGTGACTGTTACAGTAGTGTGTGTTTAGTGACTGTTACTGTAGTGTGTGTAGTGACTGTTACTGTAGTGTGTAGTGACTGGTACAGTAGTATGTGTTGTTACTGTTACTGTAGTGTGTAGTGACTGTTACAGTAGTGTGTGTAGTGACTGCTACTGTAGTATGTGTAGTGACTGTTACTGTAGTGTGTGTGGTGACTGTTACAGTAGTGTGTGTAGTGACTGTTACTTTAGTGTGTGTAGTGACTGTTACAGTAGTGTGTGTAGTGACTGTTACAGTAGTGTGTAGTGACTGTTGCAGTAGTATGTGTAGTGACTTACATTACTGTGTGTAGTAACTGTTACAGTAGTTTGTGTAGTGACTGTTACTTTAGTGTGTGTAGTGACTGTTACAGTAGTGTGTGTAGTGACTGTTACAGTAGTGTGTGTAGTGACTGTTACAGTAGTGTGTGTAGTGACTGTTACAGCAGTGTGTGTAGTGACTGTTACAGTAGTGTGTGTAGTGACTGTTACAGTAGTGTGTGTAGTGACTGTTACAATAGTGTGTGTAGTGACTGTTACAGTAGTGTGTGTAGTGACTGTTACAGTAGTGTGTGTAGTGACTGTTACAGTAGTGTGTGTAGTGACTGTTACAGTAGTGTGTGTAGTGACTGTAAGAGAAGTGTGTAGTGACTGTTACTGTAGTGTGTGTAGTGACTACTACTGTAGTGTGTGTAGTGACTGGTACTGTAGTGTGTAGTGACTGTTACAGTAGTGTGTGTAGTGACTGTTGCAGTAGTGTGTAGTGACTGTTACTGTAGTGTGTGTAGTGACTGTTACAGTAGTGTGTAGTGAATGTTACTGTAGTGTGTGTAGTGACTGTTACTGTAGTGTGTGTAGTGACTGTTACTGTAGTGTGTGTAGTGACTGTTAGTGTAGTGTGTGTAGTGACTGTTACAGTAGTGTGTGTAGTGACTGTTACTGTAGTGTGTGTAGTGACTGTTACTGTAGTGTGTGTAGTGACTGTTACAGTAATGTGTATAGTGACTGTTACTGTAGTGTGTGTAGTGACTGTTACAGTACTGTGTAGTGACTGTTACAGTATTGTGTGTAGTGTCTGTTACAGTAGTGTGTGTAGTGACTGTAAGAGAAGTGTGTAGTGACTGTTACTGTAGTGTGTGTAGTGACTACTACTGTAGTGTGTGTAGTGACTGGTACTGTAGTGTGTAGTGACTGTTACAGTAGTGTGTGTAGTGACTGTTACAGTAGTGTGTAGTGACTGTTACTGTAGTGTGTGTAGTGACTGTTACAGTAGTGTGTAGTGAATGTTACTGTAGTGTGTGTAGTGACTGTTACTGTAGTGTGTGTAGTGACTGTTACTGTAGTGTGTGTAGTGACTGTTAGTGTAGTGTGTGTAGTGACTGTTACAGTAGTGTGTGTAGTGACTGTTACTGTAGTGTGTGTAGTGACTGTTACTGTAGTGTGTGTAGTGACTGTTACAGTACTGTGTAGTGACTGTTACAGTAGTGTGTGTAGTGACTGTTACAGTAGTGTGTGTAGTGACTGTTACAGTAGTGTGTGTAGTGACTGTTACAGTAGTGTGTGTAGTGACTGTTACAGTAGTGTGTGTAGTGACTGTTACTGTAGTGTGTGTAGTGACTGTTACAGTAGTGTGTGTAGTGACTGTTACAGTAGTGTGTGTAGTGACTGTTACTGTAGTGTGTGTAGTGACTGTTACTGTAGTGTGTGTAGTGACTGTTGCAGTACTGTGTAGTGACTTTTACAGTAGTGTGTGTAGTGACTGTTACAGTAGAGTGTGTAGTGACTGTTACTGTAGTGTGTGTAGTGACTGTTATTGTAGTGTGTAGTGACTGTTATTGTAGTGTGTAGTGACTGTTACTGTAGTGTGTAGTGACTGTTACAGTAGTATGTGTTGTGACTGTTACTGTAGTGTGTAGTGACTGTTACAGTAGTGTGTGTAGTGACTGTTACTTTAGTGTGTGTAGTGACTGTTACAGTAGTGTGTGTAGTGACTGTTACAGTAGTGTGTGTAGTGACAGTTACAGTAGTGTGTGTAGTGACTGTTACAGTAGTGTGTGTAGTGACTGTTACAGTAGTGTGTGTAGTGACTGTTACAATAGTGTGTGTAGTTACTGTTACTGTAGTGTGTATAGTGACTGTTACAGTAGTGTGTGTAGTGACTGTTACAGTAGTGTGTGTAGTGATTGTAAGAGTAGTGTGTAGTGACTGTTACTGTAGTGTGTGTAGTGACTGTTACTGTAGTGTGTGTAGTGACTGTTACTGTAGTGTCCGTAGTGACTGTTACTGTAGTGTGTAGTGACTGTTACTGTAGTGTGTGTAGTGACTGTTACTGTAGTGTGTGAAGTGACTGTTACTGTTGTGTGTGCAGTGACTGTTAGTGTAGTGTGTGTAGTGACTGTTACTGTAGTGTGTGTAGTGACTGTTACAGTAGTGTGTGTAGTGACAGTTACAGTAGTGTGTGTAGTGACTGTTACTGTAGTGTGTGTAGTGACTGTTACTGTAGTGTGTGTAGTGACTGTTACTGTAGTGTGTGTAGTGACTGTTACAGTAGTGTGTGTAGTGACTGTTACTGTAGTGTGTGTAGTGACTGTTACTGTAGTGTGTGTAGTGACTGCTACAATAACGTGTATAGTGACTGTTACTGTAGTGTGTGTAGTGACTGTTACAGTACTGTGTAGTGACTGTTACAGTAGTGTGTGTAGTGACTGTTACAGTAGTGTGTGTAGTGACGGTTACAGTAGTGTGTGTAGTGACTGTTACAGTAGTGTGTGTAGTGACTGTTACTGTAGTGTGTGTAGTGACTGTTACAGTAGTGTGTGTAGTGACTGTTACAGTAGTGTGTGTAGTGACTGTTACTGTTGTGTGTGTAGTGACTGTTACTGTAGTGTGTGTAGTGACTGTTGCAGTACTGTGTAGTGACTGTTACAGTAGTGTGTGTAGTGACTGTTACAGTAGTGTGTGTAGTGACTGTTACTGTAGTGTGTGTAGTGACTGTTACTGTAGTGTGTAGTGACTGTTACTGTAGTGTGTAGTGACTGTTACAGTAGTGTGTGTAGTGACTGTTACTTTAGTGTGTGTAGTGACTGTTACAGTAGTGTGTGTAGTGACTGTTACAGTAGTGTGTAGTGACTGTTGCAGTAGTATGTGTAGTGACTTTTACATTACTGTGTGAATTAACTGTTACAGTAGTGTGTGTAGTGACTGTTACTTTAGTGTGTGTAGTGACTGTTACAGTAGTGTGTGTAGTGACTGTTACAGTAGTGTGTGTAGTGACTGTTACAGTAGTGTGTGTAGTGACTGTTACAGTAGTGTGTGTAGTGACTGTTACAATAGTGTGTGTAGTGACTGTTACATTAGTGTGTGTAGTGACTGTTACAGTAGTGTGTGTAGTGACTGTTACAGTAGTGTGTGTAGTGACTGTTACAGTACTGTGTAGTGACTGTTACAGTAGTGTGTGTAGTGACTGTTACAGTAGTGTGTGTAGTGACTGTTACAGTAGTGTGTGTAGTGACTGTTACTGTAGTGTGTGTACTGACTGTTACAGTAGTGTGTGTAGTGACTGTTACAGTAGTGTGTGTAGTGACTGTTACTGTAGTGTGTGTAGTGACTGTTACTGTAGTGTGTGTAGTGACTGTTGCAGTACTGTGTAGTGACTGTTACAGTAGTGTGTGTAGTGACTGTTACAGTAGTGTGTGTAGTGACTGTTACTGTAGTGTGTGTAGTGACTGTTACTGTAGTGTGTAGTGACTGTTATTGTAGTGTGTAGTGACTGTTACTGTAGTGTGTGTAGTGACTGTTACTGTAGTGTGTAGTGACTGTTACAGTAGTATGTGTTGTTACTGTTACTGTAGTGTGTAGTGACTGTTACAGTAGAGTGTGTAGTGACTGTTACTGTAGTGTGTAGTGACTGTTACAGTTGTGTGTGTAGTGACTGTTACTGTAGTGTGTGTAGTGACCGTTACAGTAGTGTGTGTAGTGACTGTTACAGTAGTGTGTGTAGTGTCTGTTACAGTAGTGTGTGTAGTGACTGTTACTGTAGTGTGTGTAGTGACTGTTACAGTAGTGTGTGTAGTGACTGTTACTGTAGTGTGTAGTGACTGTTACAGTAGTGTGTGTAGTGACTGTTACTGTAGTGTGTGTAGTGTCCGTTACAGTAGTGTGTGTAGTGACTGTTACAGTTGTGTGTGTAGTGACTGTTACATTAGTGTGTGTAGTGTCTGATTCAGTAGTGTGTTTAGTGACTGTTACAGTACTGTGTAGTGACTGTTACAGTAGTGTGTGAAGTGACTGTTACTGTCGTGTGTGTAGTGACTGTTACTGTATTGTGTGTAGTGACTGTTACAGTAGTGTGTGTAGTGACTGTTACAGTAGTGTGTGTAGTGACTGTTACTGTAGTGTGTGTAGTGACTGTTACTGTAGTGTGTGTAGTGACTGTTACAGTAGTGTGTGTGTAGTGACTGTTACTGTAGTGTGTGTAGTGACTGTTACTGTAGTGTGTAGTGACTGGTACAGTAATATGTGTTGTTACTGTTACTGTAGTGTGTAGTGACTGTTACAGTAGTGTGTGTAGTGACTGTTACTGTAGTATGTGTAGTGACTGTTACTGTAGTGTGTGTGGTGACTGTTACAGTAGTGTGTGTAGTGACTGTTACTTTAGTGTGTGTAGTGACTGTTACAGTAGTGTGTGTAGTGACTGTTACAGTAGTGTGTAGTGACTGTTGCAGTAGTATGTGTAGTGACTGTTGCAGTAGTATGTGTAGTGACTTACATTACTGTGTGTAGTAACTGTTACAGTAGTTTGTGTAGTGACTGTTACTTTAGTGTGTGTAGTGACTGTTACAGTAGTGTGTGTAGTGACTGTTACAGTAGTGTGTGTAGTGACTGTTACAGTAGTGTGTGTAGTGACTGTTACAGCAGTGTGTGTAGTGACTGTTACAGTAGTGTGTGTAGTGACTGTTACAGTAGTGTGTGTAGTGACTGTTACAATAGTGTGTGTAGTGACTGTTACTGTAGTGTGTATAGTGACTGTTACAGTAGTGTGTGTAGTGACTGTTACAGTAGTGTGTGTAGTGACTGTTACAGTAGTGTGTGTAGTGACTGTAAGAGAAGTGTGTAGTGACTGTTACTGTAGTGTGTGTAGTGACTACTACTGTAGTGTGTGTAGTGACTGGTACTGTAGTGTGTAGTAACTGTTACAGTAGTGTGTGTAGTGACTGTTACAGTAGTGTGTAGTGACTGTTACTGTAGTGTGTGTAGTGACTGTTACAGTAGTGTGTAGTGAATGTTACTGTAGTGTGTGTAGTGAATGTTACTGTAGTGTGTGTAGTGACTGTTACTGTAGTGTGTGTAGTGACTGTTAGTGTAGTGTGTGTAGTGACTGTTACAGTAGTGTGTGTAGTGACTGTTACTGTAGTGTGTGTAGTGACTGTTACTGTAGTGTGTGTAGTGACTGTTACAGTACTGTGTAGTGACTGTTACAGTATTGTGTGTAGTGACTGTTACAGTAGTGTGTGTAGTGACTGTAAGAGAAGTGTGTAGTGACTGTTAGTGTAGTGTGTGTAGTGACTACTACTGTAGTGTGTGTAGTGACTGGTACTGTAGTGTGTAGTGACTGTTACAGTAGTGTGTGTAGTGACTGTTACAGTAGTGTGTAGTGACTGTTACTGTAGTGTGTGTAGTGACTGTTACAGTAGTGTGTAGTGAATGTTACTGTTGTGTGTGTAGTGACTGTTACTGTAGTGTGTGTAGTGACTGTTACTGTAGTGTGTGTAGTGACTGTTAGTGTAGTGTGTGTAGTGACTGTTACAGTAGTGTGTGTAGTGACTGTTACTGTAGTGTGTGTAGTGACTGTTACTGTAGTGTGTGTAGTGACTGTTACAGTAATGTGTATAGTGACTGTTACTGTAGTGTGTGTAGTGACTGTTACAGTACTGTGTAGTGACTGTTACAGTATTGTGTGTAGTGACTGTTACAGTAGTGTGTGTAGTGACTGTAAGAGAAGTGTGTAGTGACTGTTACTGTAGTGTGTGTAGTGACTACTACTGTAGTGTGTGTAGTGACTGGTACTGTAGTGTGTAGTGACTGTTACAGTAGTGTGTGTAGTGACTGTTACAGTAGTGTGTAGTGAATGTTACTGTAGTGTGTGTAGTGACTGTTACAGTAGTGTGTAGTGAATGTTACTGTAGTGTGTGTAGTGACTGTTACTATAGTGTGTGTAGTGACTGTTACTGTAGTGTGTGTAGTGACTGTTAGTGTAGTGTGTGTAGTGACTGTTACAGTAGTGTGTGTAGTGACTGTTACTGTAGTGTGTGTAGTGACTGTTACTGTAGTGTGTGTAGTGACTGTTACAGTACTGTGTAGTGACTCTTACAGTAGTGTGTGTAGTGACTGTTACAGTAGTGTGTGTAGTGACTGTTACAGTAGTGTGTGTAGTGACTGTTACAGTAGTGTGTGTAGTGACTGTTACAGTAGTGTGTGTAGTGACTGTTACAGTAGTGTGTGTAGTGACTGTTACTGTAGTTTGTGTAGTGACTGTTACAGTAGTGTGTGTAGTGACTGTTACAGTAGTGTGTGTAGTGACTGTTACTGTAGTGTGTGTAGTGATTGTTACTGTAGTGTGTGTAGTGACTGTTACAGTAGAGTGTAGTGAATGTTACTGTAGTGTGTGTAGTTACTGTTACTGTAGTGTGTGTAGTGACTGTTACTGTAGTGTGTGTAGTGACTGTTAGTGTAGTGTGTGTAGTGACTGTTACTGTAGTGTGTGTAGTGACTGTTACAGTAGTGTGTGTAGTGACAGTTACAGTAGTGTGTGTAGTGACTGTTACTGTAGTGTGTGTAGTGACTGTTACTGTAGTGTGTGTAGTGACTGTTACTGTAGTGTGTGTAGTGACTGTTACAGTAGTGTGTGTAGTGACTGTTACTGTAGTGTGTGTAGTGACTGTTACTGTAGTGTGTGTAGTGACTGCTACAATAACGTGTATAGTGACTGTTACTGTAGTGTGTGTAGTGACTGTTACAGTACTGTGTAGTGACTGTTACAGTAGTGTGTGTAGTGACTGTTACAGTAGTGTGTGTAGTGACGGTTACAGTAGTGTGTGTAGTGACTGTTACAGTAGTGTGTGTAGTGACTGTTACTGTAGTGTGTGTAGTGACTGTTACTGTAGTGTGTGTAGTGACTGTTACTGTAGTGTGTGTAGTGACTGCTACAATAACGTGTATAGTGACTGTTACTGTAGTGTGTGTAGTGACTGTTACAGTACTGTGTAGTGACTGTTACAGTAGTGTGTGTAGTGACTGTTACAGTAGTGTGTGTAGTGACGGTTACAGTAGTGTGTGTAGTGACTGTTACAGTAGTGTGTGTAGTGACTGTTACTGTAGTGTGTGTAGTGACTGTTACGGTAGTGTGTGTAGTGACTGTTACTGTAGTGTGTGTAGTGACTGTTACTGTTGTGTGTGTAGTGACTGTTACTGTAGTGTGTGTATTGACTGTTGCAGTACTGTGTAGTGACTGTTACAGTAGTGTGTGTAGTGACTGTTACAGTAGTGTGTGTAGTGACTGTTACTGTAGTGTGTGTAGTGATTGTTACTGTAGTGTGTGTAGTGACTGTTACAGTAGTGTGTAGTGAATGTTACTGTAGTGTGTGTAGTGACTGTTACTGTAGTGTGTGTAGTGACTGTTACTGTAGTGTGTGTAGTGACTGTTAGTGTAGTGTGTGTAGTGACTGTTACTGTAGTGTGTGTAGTGACTGTTACAGTAGTGTGTGTAGTGACAGTTACAGTAGTGTGTGTAGTGACAGTTACAGTAGTGTGTGTAGTGACTGTTACTGTAGTGTGTGTAGTGACTGTTACTGTAGTGTGTGTAGTGACTGTTACTGTAGTGTGTGTTGTGACTGTTACAGTAGTGTGTGTAGTGACTGTTACTGTAGTGTGTGTAGTGACTGTTACTGTAGTGTGTGTAGTGACTGCTACAATAACGTGTATAGTGACTGTTACTGTAGTGTGTGTAGTGACTGTTACAGTACTGTGTAGTGACTGTTACAGTAGTGTGTGTAGTGACTGTTACAGTAGTGTGTGTAGTGACAGTTACAGTAGTGTGTGTAGTGACTGTTACAGTAGTGTGTGTAGTGACTGTTACTGTAGTGTGTGTAGTGACTGTTACAGTAGTGTGTGTAGTGACTGTTACAGTAGTGTGTGTAGTGACTGTTACTGTTGTGTGTGTAGTGACTGTTACTGTAGTGTGTGTAGTGACTGTTGCAGTACTGTGTAGTGACTGTTACAGTAGTGTGTGTAGTGACTGTTACTGTAGTGTGTGTAGTGACTGTTACTGTAGTGAGTAGTGACTGTTACTGTAGTGTGTAGTGACTGTTACAGTAGTGTGTGTAGTGACTGTTACTTTAGTGTGTGTAGTGACTGTTACAGTAGTGTGTGTAGTGACTGTTACAGTAGTGTGTAGTGACTGTTGCAGTAGTATGTGTAGTGACTTTTACATTACTGTGTGAATTAACTGTTACTGTAGTGTGTGTAGTGACTATTACTTTAGTGTGTGTAGTGACTGTTACAGTAGTGTGTGTAGTGACTGTTACAGTAGTGTGTGTAGTGACTGTTACAGTAGTGTGTGTAGTGACTGTTACAGTAAAGTGTGTAGTGACTGTTACAATAGTGTGTGTAGTGACTGTTACATTAGTGTGTGTAGTGACTGTTACAGTAGTGTGTGTAGTGACTGTTACAGTAGTGTGTGTAGTGACTGTTACAGTACTGTGTAGTGACTGTTACAGTAGTGTGTGTAGTGACTGTTACAGTAGTGTGTGTAGTGACTGTTACAGTAGTGTGTGTAGTGACTGTTACTGTAGTGTGTGTACTGACTGTTACAGTAGTGTGTGTAGTGACTGTTACAGTAGTGTGTGTAGTGACTGTTACTGTAGTGTGTGTAGTGACTGTTACTGTAGTGTGTGTAGTGACTGTTGCAGTACTGTGTAGTGACTGTTACAGTAGTGTGTGTAGTGACTGTTACAGTAGTGTGTGTAGTGACAGTTACTGTAGTGTGTGTAGTGACTGTTACTGTAGTGTGTAGTGACTGTTATTGTAGTGTGTAGTGACTGTTACTGTAGTGTGTAGTGACTGTTACAGTAGTGTGTGTGTAGTGACTGTTACTGTAGTGTGTGTAGTGACTGTTACTGTAGTGTGTAGTGACTGTTACAGTAGTATGTGTTGTTACTGTTACTGTAGTGTGTAGTGACTGTTACAGTAGAGTGTGTAGTGACTGTTACTGTAGTGTGTAGTGACTGTTACAGTTGTGTGTGTAGTGACTGTTACTCTAGTGTGTGTAGTGACCGTTACAGTAGTGTGTGTAGTGACTGTTACAGTAGTGTGTGTAGTGTCTGTTACAGTAGTGTGTGTAGTGTCTGTTACTGTAGTGTGTGTAGTGACTGTTACAGTAGTGTGTGTAGTGACTGTTACTGTAGTGTGTAGTGACTGTTACAGTAGTGTGTGTAGTGACTGTTACTGTAGTGTGTGTAGTGACCGTTACAGTAGTGTGTGTAGTGACTGTTACAGTTGTGTGTGTAGTGACTGTTACATTAGTGTGTGTAGTGTCTGTTACAGTAGTGTGTTTAGTGACTGTTACAGTACTGTGTAGTGACTGTTACAGTAGTGTGTGAAGTGACTGTTACAGTAGTGTGTGTAGTGACTGTTACTGTAGTGTGTGTAGTGACTGTTACTGTAGTGTGTGTAGTGACTGTTACAGTAGTGTGTGTGTAGTGACTGTTACTGTAGTGTGTGTAGTGACTGTTACTGTAGTGTGTAGTGACTGGTACAGTAATATGTGTTGTTACTGTTACTGTAGTGTGTAGTGACTGTTACAGTAGT